>NC_135806.1:27557852-27857852 GCF_964213995.1 Mustelus asterias
AGGCCAGATGGATCTCTGGGTTGCGGGGGCTGGCCAAGGGGGACCACTGCCACTCTGCGGACAATCGGTGGGGGGGAAAGGCGGCAGAGGGTCGCGATCGATCTGGGTAGTGGGGGGGGGGGGGGGGGGGGGGGGGGTGGGGGGGGGGGGTGGGCGGTGAGGGTGGTTAAAGGGGAAAGTTATGTTGTAGGGGTCGGGGTGATGTCTGTGGGGACCATCGCTCCAGGGCCGCTTTATCCACTTTTTGCGGCCGGGGAGCGATGTGATAGTGGCGCGATTTTCAAATATGTTCCTCACTGCGCATGCGCAGTTCAGAGCTCCGATTGTTTCGGGCGCGATAAGCCACAGTGCAATTCAGACTCGCGACTTTTTTTCAGGCTAAGCGTGTATGGGAGCGCCTGAAAGCAGATTTCCAAGTCGGATCTGAATTGTGCCCAGATTCAGCACTTAGAATGAAAATGATAAAATCAGGCCCAGTGTCTTTGAAGTTTTCAACAACTTGATAAAGAAGGGGTGAAAGGTCACCAGGGATGGTCAAGGAGGTTACAGTCATATCTGTCATAGAAATCATCATAGAAATCATAGAAACCCTACAGTGCAGAAGGAGGCCATTCGGCCCATCGAGTCTGCACCGACCACAATCCCACCCAGGCCCTACCCCCACATATTTATCCGCTAATCCCTCTAACCTACACATCCCAGGACTCTAAGGGGCAATTTTTAACCTGGCCAATCAACCTAACCCGCACATCTTTGGACTGTGGGAGGAAACCGGAGCACCCGGAGGAAACCCACGCAGACACGAGGAGAATGTGCAAACTCCACACAGCCAGTGACCCGAGCCGGGAATCGAACCCGGGACCCTGGAGCTGTGAAGCAGCAGTGCTAACCACTGTGCTACCGTGCCATGATCTTATTGATTGCCCGTGTAGGCTTGAAGGGCCGAGTGGCTTACTCCTGTGGCGGCACGGTAGCACAGTGGTTAGCACTGCTGCTTCACAGCTCCAGGGACCTAGGTTCAATTCCCCGCTTGGGTCACTGTCTGTGTGGAGTTTGCACATTCTCCTCGTGTCTGTGTGGGTTTCCTCCGGGTGCTCCGGTTTCCTCCCACAGTCCAAAGAGGTGCGGGTTAGGTTGATTGGCCATGCTAAAATTGCCCCTTAGTGTCCTGGGATTCGTAGATTAGAGGGATTAACGGGTAAAATATGTAGGGATAGGGGGGTAGGGCCTGGGTGGGATTGTGGTCGGTGCAGACTCGATGGGCCGAATGGCCTCTTTCTGTACTGTAGGGTTTCTATGATTTCTATGATTTCCTGCTGGTAGTTCATACATTTGTATGTAAAGTATTCTTGGATGGGCAGAAGGGCTGTTCCAGGGCATCTGTGTGAGGCAACATACTCAGTAATCACTCTGATTAAGTCAAAGTATTGCTCGCAACTGCTGGGCAAAACCTATAAGCTGCACTAAGTAGTGCTGTGCCTGATAAATTCACACCCAAACTCCAAACTTTGGTGAAAGAAAAAGGTTGCAAAGTTCCAAACTAAATAGTGATCAATGTTTAAGTAAATATAGGTATGAAGCATTTTTACCTGAATTGTGTGTAAGGTGTCATTTATTAAAAGAACTGCATGTGGCTAAAACCTTGTTGTACCTTGGCTAACTGCACATTCTCCCCGTGTCTGCGTGGGTTTCCTCCAGGTGCTCTGGTTTCCCCTCACAGTCCAAAAGACGTGCCAGTTAGTTGCATCAGCCATTCTCCCTCAGTGTACCTGAACAGGTGCAGGAGTATGGTGACTAGGAGATTTTCACAGTAGCTTCATTACAGTGTCAATGTAAGCCTACTTGTGCCACTATTAAATAAACTTTAATGAAATATTTTTGCCCAACATGGTCTGTACTGTCATCTCCCTGCCTGTGTTGTTACATATTTCAACATACAATGGGTCACAAATGCCTATTTGGAAGAGTATTGAACCCAATAGCTGTGATTAGATGCTGACAGAATTTGATTTCATGCATACCAAAAGATTTTAGTTAATATATTCAAATGACACTCATATGTGTAATGTTGAAATGATCTCATTTGTTTGAGTCTAGATGTAGGTAACCAGCAGGAGATCTGCACTCAGGAAGACAGGTTTGCTCAGTTTGCATAATTTATGTTGTTACAGAGGAGCACAAGGAATCAGATTGAATTTCACTAAAACCGTTTTCTGGTTTCTTCATATGCAAACTAAACCAGCTTGTTGGTTGACAATTGGCCTTTCCTCACTGGAATATTTAGCACTCTATCTGCTGAAAGATGGGGAGTACAGCTGATGCTGGAGGCATGTACAAAATTACAGTCTTCTGTATACACAGATGCTTTCATTGTTACAGGTTAGCTTGTCTCACAATTAGATGTTGGACAGCAAGGGTAAACTCTTCAGTGCAGGAGATGCACTGAGCCAGAATTTGTAACAGTGGTGCATTTTGCTGGGTTTTTTTGCCGGCTCCTGAACAAACACAGACTTTTCCCATGTTTGTTTTCACTGTGTATACAGCTTTTGAGTCTGGGTGCCATCTTTAGTCATATATGATGCACTGCCCTCTTATGGAGAGAGCACCTAAAGAGTGAAAGAGGGCAAAGCCTCCTCGCGCAGCAATACATCCACTTTGTTGGTCAACAAACAAGAGGGAAGGGCTGATGAGTTGTCACTTAATCTGTTTCACACCTTGACATTTATTTGCTTTTTAACTGCCATGTATTCTATCTTCTTTCCCTAATCATACAGCCCCAAATACCCACCACCCCTCAAATATTTTCAAAGTTCTTTCCAGCCCTTCTGAAAGGCCGGAAATGTGCCCGTCCACTCCCTCTTCACGGGGTCATTCGTTTTTAAGTGGCTGAATCCCTTTTAGTTTTCTCATCAGTCGTGCTCAGAATTTTACCACATATAGCGTCCCTTTTATTAATGTGCTCCTTATGCCTGGACCATTCAGAAGTCGTATACTGGCAATTCAAATAGTCTGACCTCTGGGATGTGACTCGAGGGCCGCGATTCTCCCATTGCGGCCCGTCACCTTTCTGGCGGGTCCGGCCGGGAGAAGCGCGTTTGCGGCCTTGAACAGGGATTTGCGCATGCGCCGGGAACCCATGCGCATCTCCCAGAGCCGGCGAACAGTCGCCAGCCAGACCACGCTGGAAACTGGCGGAAAGGCGGGTAAGTAATTTAAATCTGTTTTTAATCTATTTTAAATATGTATTTTTGTTAATTATCGGGACCTTTCAGATCCCGATTGAATCTCCCACCCCACCAGGAGTACTTCATTCCGGCGGGGTTCAGACTAGCTCCCCACATTCGGGCAGCTGGGAGGAGACCACACCGGAATGAAGGGGGGGCAATCGGGGCCCCTCATGAGGTCAGGCAGCGGGGGGGATGGTGCCCCTGGGCATGGGCACACTGGCAGTACCAGCCTGTGCTCCCGGCACTGCCCAAGGGGCAAAGTGCCCATATCCAGAGGGCACCTTGGCATTGCCTAATGGACATTGGGCAGTGCCAAGGGGGCAGGGCCTATTGTGGGCGGGGCCTAGGTGCGATTGGTGGGGATGGGGGGTCCCGCTGCCACCCTGCATTGGGATTGGTCTGGGATGGAGGGAGAGCAGCGATTGGGGCAGGCTGGGGGCGGTGGCTGACCGGGGAGGGGGTGGGGCCTGCTTCAGGAGAGGTCTGACCCCGAGGGGGGTCAACGAGGTGGGGGCTCTGCTGGGGTGAGGGGGGGCTGGGGGGATTGCCACTGCTGGGGGGATGGGGCCTGGGCATCGGGCGCTCCGGGACGGTGGGGGGGGGGCTCAGGGCTGGCCCGGGAATTGCTGTGGGGGCTGCGATCGGGTCGTGGGGGGAGGCTGGAGGGGCAGCACTGCCCTCTTATGGTCCTGGGCTGGCCAGCGATCGGGCTGGCCAGCAAATGGGAGCTTGACAGATCTGAGTCACTGCGCATGCGCAGAGCTCCAGAATTGTCAAACTCCGGTGCAAATAGGCCCCATCCCCCTGGATTTTTAATGAGATTCACAATTGGGACCTCTTCAGTGCACAGAGTGCGGAGATTCAGGTGAGAAGCTGAACTGTCAGAATAGACCGGATTTAGAACAGTTTTCCCACCAATTCAGCACTTTTGGGAGAATCGCCCCCCGAGAATTCTCTCTCATGAACAATTAACAGGTCTTTATTTTTAAAACTGGTGACAATCTTATTAAAAATAACAAACTGAATAAACTGCCCAATAGAATGCCAACCGGATAATACAAGACTCATGAATGAAACAAAGGCTTATGAATTCCAGTCATTCTCAAAAGGATATATGTACAACCAGGCACTTGTTAGAAGTCGGAAGGTCTTTCCTGTTCAGGTCTGACACATCTTCCGAGTTGATCTATTTTCCGATTGTAGAGGGTAAGTTTTATGAATACATAAAACTGCAGGACTCTATATGAGAGACTCGCCTCTTCCTCCTTCTGACTAAAGAGGTGGCAAGCTTACTCTAACTGTTAAACCCTTGTCCGGGTTTAAATACCTGGAATTACTTCACAGTATTCCTGCAATTTGAGTGGCTTGAGGGTGTTAACAACACGCAAATTTGAATTCAATTGGTTCTGTGTCTTTGAGTGCTTGCGTTAAACTCATTGGTCCAATTCAAAAGCCTATTTTGCTATGCTGAAACTCTGGTTGTTAAGCTTTTCACACAATGTTGCTTCTGCAGCCTGCTTTCTTCAATTTAAAACTCAACCATAAAAGCACATGGCTTTTTAAAGAGACAATGCTGTATGATCTCTTTTGGTTTTCTTAGCATTTCTTTTCAATATTTACATTTGTTAAACACCACATTTTTAACCTTATGTATGCAATTTCATAACACCAACAAGGCTGAAACCATCCTGTTTATTGTTCACAAAAATTCGATCATTCCAACCCTGGCTGTTCAATTAGACTGAATCTTGAAATGCACAGCATATATCTTGTTTGATCGTGAGTAATTGCTACAACCCTATAAATATGTCAATTAACCAGACCTTTAAAGTATCAATTACAGACTTGTAAGCACTTTATACCTCTTTATCTTATGCAAATAAACATTGAGCCATTGATAAAACAGATCACAGAAACAACAATTCATTATAACATCATAACACTGTTAATCAGGCAAAGGTTTCCCTCAAACAAAATCAGAAAATGCTGGAAAATCTCAGCGCATCTGACAGCATCTGTAGACAGAGAATGGAGCCAACGTTTTGAGTCCGGATAGCCCTTCTTTTTGTTTCAGATTCCAGCATCCGCAATATTTTGCCTTCACCACAAATTTTCCTCAGCTGTGTCAAGAAACTAAAACTTTTTGATGGGAGTCTGGGTTCTCAGTCCCTGGAGCAAAAATGCCAATCTTGGACACTGTTTCTTGGGTTGGGTTTGTGGACTTTGGAATTGTCCTGACTTGGGAATGAAAATTCAGGACTTGGTGTCCAGTTATGAAGCATGTGTGGATTTTTTTGATATGTGATACTCTTCTGGGGTAATGAGGGGGGATTGTGTAAAAGTTGAGAATAATACCTGTTACTCCCTCCCTTCTTTTCTGGTTAGTCAAATAAAATAGCTATCCGAGATTTCTCATCTGATATAAGGTTTCAACGTAAAATATTAACTTGTGTTTCTGGTTTCAGATGATGTATATTTGAACCATTTTTAAAAAACTTATCACGGATATATCGAGCATTCACAGTTTACTCTTTGTAATCCTTACAGTTTACATGTTCCAATCTTCAGAAAAAACATGTTTTGACATGTTTAAACCTTTCAAAGAACTTGTTAAAAGGCCTTGAAGAGTATTCCCATATTTGATTAATTTCATTAATAAGGCTACACAATGATTCAAGAATTTAATGGGACTTCCCCAATCTCTTCAAAATGAGATAGAGGAGACATTATTGGCCTCCCATCTCTTTTTTCCCTGCCTGTGCTCAATGAGCATAGTAAGAGTTGTTAAACGTCTTACTGTGTTTACCCAGTCCAACGCCGGCATCTCCACATCTCAATGAGCATCCCCGGGGTGAATGAAGATTGCTGATGTGGGGATCTGCGCTGAGATCTCTACAACCAGAGGCTGAAGAAGATGCGGCCAAAGTGAAAAATGAATTTAGATTCTCTCCATCAAGCTTCCACACTCAGAAGATTCAATTTCTCCAGGCTGGAGATCAACAAGGAGCAGACCTTGATGCTGATGCCAGGATTCTGCGCCAGGCTTCTCAGGCTTGCAGCTGCACTGCTGTTTCCTCATTGATGTACAAGCTCATGGCCCAGATGAGTATTGGCCTGCATCGGAAGGTCTCCCTGCCAAACAGGTGTCCACACGGAGGAAAACCTTGTACTGTATCAGAAAGTCAGCCGTTCAAACACATCTGTCATGCAACTCTTCCATTCTCTTCATCAGTGTATCATACAAGTATAGTGAATGTGACACATTTAGCTTGGTTCTGGCATTAAAGGAAGCTAATGGAGGTAAAAGAACATAGTGATGATAATGGTAATATGGAGATAAAATAAGGATGGCTGAACTTTGGAGATCAAAACAAAAAGATTTGGGGAGATTCTCCCAAAAGCAGCACAGCGGGCCGGGAGACTCAAATGGAGGACATTTTATGGGCTTCCTGTTAGGTGCCAACGCCTCTGCGAGTCTACGAAAGAGCAGATTTCCAGTGCCGACAACTCCGCGCCAGAAATTGATGCCGAGCTGCATAAATTATTTAAATGCTCATTATAATATAATTTCCATCTTATTAGTGGGCCCAGGCCTGAAATCTCCGGGCCCGCTAGCTCCTCCCTCCCAGGAATGTTTCAAAAGGAGGGTTTACAATAGCTCTCCACTTGCGGGGAGCTGGCAGCCCAAACCCGCTGGAGTGATGGGGCCATCGAGGCCCTCCAGAGGGCCAGGTGTTAGGGAGGGTGCCCCCTGGGCATTGCCAGCTTTGTAGTGCCAGCCTGGGCCCTGGTACTGCCCAAGGGGGCACCTTGGCACTGCCAACGGGGCATCAGGCAGTGCCGGGGGGCAGGGCCTAATGGGGCAGGGCCTAATAGGGTGAGGCCTTTGGGGGGAGATCAGTGGGGGTTGGGGGGGCCCGCTGCCCCTTTGCGCTTTGGACTTGGTGACAGAGAGAGGAAGGCCAGTGATCGAGGCTGGCCATTGGTGTTGGGGGCGGGGGGGGGGGGGGGGGGTTCAGCCTGCAGGGGGTTTCGGGGCTGCAGGTGTGGAGTGTCGGGACTGGGGTGTGGGGGTTCCGGCTGGCAGTAACCGGGGGAGGAATCGGGAGATCGGGCTGGTGGGGGGGAGGGGAGGAGGAGATCAAGGTGTGGGGGGGGGGGGTTTGTGTCAGGGGTGGTTCAGACATGTTGGGGGCCAGCGATAGGGCCATGGGGGCATTTAGAGGGGCCGTAATGGGGGTTGCGCGGCTGGCCAGCGATCGAGCTGGCCAGCAGTTGGGAGGCCAGCAGTACAGGGCTACTGTGCATGCGCCAATCTCAGTGCTGACAGATCAGCGCATGTGCAGTGGCCCTCTCAGAGCTATGCTGCCGGCCTTTTTAGCGGGGATAGGCCCTGCCGACTGATTATCAGCGTGATTCACGCTAGGGCACTCTGTGATGTGGGAGATTCATTTTGAAAATCCTGCTGAAAAAACCAACAAGATTTACTCCAGTTTTTATGCAAATATGACACTTGGAAATTTTTTGGGAGAATCGCCCCCTGTATGTGTTATATATATGAGTGGCACGGTGCCACAGTGGTTAGCACTGCAGCCTTACAGTACCAAGGACCCAGATTCCTTGGGTGACTGTGTGGAGTCTGGACATTCTCTGCATGTCTACTTGGGTTCCTGTGGGTACTCCAATTTCCTTCCACATTCCAAAGATGTGGTTAGATTGATTGGCCATGCTAAATTGATCTTTCGTGTCAGGTGGATTAGCAGGGTAAATATGTGGGGTTACGGGGATAGGGCCTTGATGGGATTGCTGTTGGTGCAGGCTTGATGAGCTGAATGGCCTCCTTCTGTACTGTAGGAATTCTATGATTCTATATATAAATAAAGTGGGCACTGATGCTATATGGATAGAAAAGAAGTGTGTTAATTAACTATAAAGAAAGAATAAAGAAATGGTACTGATGAGAATACAGGGAGAAAGGAGGATGGTGATTCTTGTGGATGAATAAGATGATGGTGACACAGAAATACTCCATGTTGGCTGTACACTAGGTCTAAGTTTAAGGATTTCTGGTGGAGGCAATCATTCAGTCAGTTCCATATCTTAATCTGTTATCATGAAAAAGCTGAGGAGGATCCAGAGTTTTTCAACATGGTCTGAAATGGATAATTATTCACGAGGTTCAGGTTCAACTTTTGCCTCAAATTACCTCCACACATAGTAGATAATTTTAACCTTGTATAAAACTGCTGACAGCGAACTGGCAGCCCATTTTACAGAAAATCTGCAAGTTGTATAGCACAAAAGGAAACATCTCCATGGTAGAGATATACAATGAGTACCACCTCCCTGCTCATTTCCCATTTAAGCACTGATCCTATTCCCTTTTTAAAGTTATTATTAAATTTGCTTCAGACCCTTTCAGGTGGGACACCCCAGATCACAACAATCATATGTATAGAATAGTCATAGAGCATAGAGTCATAGAGCAATACATCACAGAAGCAGGCCCTTCGACCCAACTGGTCCCTGCCAACCATGGTGCCCTCCCAGTTAGTCCCAATTGCCCGCATTTGGCTCATATCCCCCTAATCCTTTTCCATCCATGAACTTATCCAAATGCTCCTTAAATGTTGCTATTGTACCTTTCTCAACAACTTTGTCTGGCAGCTAATTCCACATACGCACCACTCTCTGCGTGAACAAGTTGCCCCTCAGGTCCCTTTTAAATCTTTCCCCTCTCACTTAAAACCGATGCCTTCCAGTTTTCAATTCCCCTTCCCTGGGAAAAAGACTATGTGCTTTCATTCTTTCTATGCCCCTCATGATTTTATGCACCTCAATAAGGTCAGTCCTACATTCCAAGGATTAAAGCCCTAGCGTGGCCAACCTCTCCCTATAACTCAGGCCCACTAGTCCTGACAACATCCTTGTAAATTTTCTCTGCACTCTTTCCAGTTTATCAATGTTTTTCTTATAATAGGATGACCAAAACTGTACACAAAATTCAAAATGTGGCCTCACCAACGACTTATACAACTGTAACATAATGTCCCAAGTCCTTACTTCCTTTTGTACTCTATTGATAAAGCCAAGGATCTCATATGCTTTTTTAGTGGCCTGAACTTGGCCTGCCATTTTCAGAGATTTGTGCAGATACACCTCAAGCTTCTCTATTTAAAGTTTATTTATTAGTCACCAGTAAGCTTACATTAACACTGCAATTAAGTTACTGTGAAAATCCCCTAGTCGCCACACTCTAGCACCTGTTCGGGTACACTGAGGGAGAATTTAGCATGGCCAATGCACCCTAAGGTTAAAGTCCAACAGGTTTATTTGGTAACAAACGTTTACCCCAGTCCAACGCCGGCATCTCCACATCAATGCACCCTAACCAGCACGTCTTTCGAATTGTTGGAGGAAATGTGAGGTGATTCATTTTGGTAGGACAAATTTAAATGTGGATTACAGGGTCAAAGGTAGGGTTCTGAAGACTGTGGAGGAACAGAGAGATCTTGGGGTCCATATCCACAGATCTCTAAAGGTTGCCACTCAAGTGGATAGAGCTGTGAAGAAGGCCTATAGTGTGTTAGCTTTTATTAACAGGGGGTTGGAGTTTAAGAGCCGTGGGGTTATGCTGCAACTGTACTGGACCTTGGTGAGACCACATTTGGAATATTGTGTGCAGTTCTGGTCACCTCACTATAAGAAGGATGTGGAAGCGCTGGAAAGAGTGCAGAGGAGATTTACCAGGATGCTGCCTGGTTTGGAGGGTAGGTCATATGAGGAAAGGTTGAGGGAGCTAGGGCTGTTCTCTCTGGAGCGGAGGAGGCTGAGGGGAGACTTAATAGAGGTGTATAAAATGATGAAGGGGATAGATAGAGTGAACGTTCAAAGACTATTTCCTCGGGTGGATGGAGCTATTACAAGGGGGCATAACTATAGGGTTCGTGGTGGGAGATATAGGACGGATATCAGAGGTAGGTTCTTTACGCAGAGAGTGGTTGGGGTGTGGAATGGACTGCCTGCAGTGATAGTGGAGTCAGCCACTTTAGGAACATTTAAGCGGTTATTGGATAGGCACATGGAGCACACCAGGATGATAGGGAGTGGGATAGCTTGATCTTGGTTTCAGATAAAGCTCGGCACAACATCGTGGGCCGAAGGGCCTGTTCTGTGCTGTACTGTTCTATGTTCTATGTTCTATGAAACTGAAGCACCAAGAGGAAACCGACACAGACATGGAGAGAACGTGCAGACTCCACAAAGACAGTGACCCAAGCCGGGAATTGAACCTGGGTCCCTGGCACTGTGAGGCAGCAGTGCTAACCACTGTGCCACACTGTTGCCCCATCTGCAACCTTTTACAAATTGTATCATTTAGCTAATTTGCTTCTTCTCATTTTTACTACCAAAAGGGCATCACCTCACACTTCCCTGCACTAAATCTTATCTGCCACATATCTATGCATTTCTTTAATTTATTTATGCACGTCCCCTTAATGTTTGTTACCATCCTTCTCACTGTTTGCTACTTTTGCAAGCATTGTATCATTCACAACCTTTGAAATTATGCCCTGTACACCAAAAATAAGATCATTAATATACAAATAAAAGAACAGTGATTATTCTACTGAGCCTGGGGAGCATATGGGTACATGCATATGTGGCGATTGTTACTTTTAGACCAACCTTACTGAGTAAGGGTCATGTGGTCTGAACCAACTAATCAACACTTAGCATGGGGAACCTCTGTTAGAAAGTGTGCACTGTGAACTAACACAATGCATGCAACTAATGAAGCAACTTTGTAAATAAAGTTTGTTTGTTCATTTGTATTTAAGAAACCTACAGGAGTATATCTTTACAGTATACTTCCCTCCAATCAGAAAAACAACCATTCACTGTGACTCTGTCTTCTGACCTCAGTCAACTTCATATCCACAGTGTCACTATCCCTTTAATCACATGGACTTTAATTTTGCTAACAAGTCCATGTTGGGGTACTTTGTCAAATGCTTTTTGAATGTCCACATACACCAACTATGCTATACTACGTGCATCAACCCTTTCTGCTATTTTATTAAAGATCTCAGTCAAGTTCGGAAAAGGTGATTTTCCTTTCACTTATTAGTTCACACCTTTTACAAATGACAATTAATTCTATTATGGATTCATATCTTTGAAAGTTTCCCCAGACCTTTCCCATTATAGTCAATAGAAATAAAACGAAGAAAATTTCAGATAGGTTCCAATTTGTCTGTTAAACTATCATACAAGATCCAACTTTCTCCCAAATTGTGTTACTTCTGTGTGTCCAAATGAACCAGGATGATCTATTTTCTCCATAGTGTTATAGACAAATGGGACTAACTCACAGAAAATATATTTCAAAACAAGTTAGATCAATATCCGTTGAACAGGGAAATCAGAGACTAAAACAATATTGATAGTTTTACTTTATTTTATGTTTTACAGGAAGTAGGGAGAAAAAAATCAAAATCAGGCATTAACAAATGGCATCGGAAGTCTAAGATATGTTGATCCTTGTTCTTAATGATGCAGAATTGATGGGTTGAATGTTCCCTTTTTTGCTTTGAGTTTTCTTAGCTACTGTACAGACATGTACAACTTATAGCCAATGTGCTTCTTTTAAGGCGGTGTTAAAGATACATTATACCACAATATCAGCATGAAAACCAGTGTGCATTGTTTTCTTCCTTTTGTACAGGATCTACTTTTTTTGCAATTAGCCTTGTTGTCTGCAAGCTCCACAGCATTCATAGCAGGTTTCCTTTGAGAATCCATCTTTCCTGAAATGCAGAAGAGACCACAAATCTTTCATCAATTCATAAAAAAAGAACTCACCTTCATCCTTCTTTGTAATTAGTGGGCACCTACTGTTCCATGTGCGATGCAAAGACAAATTCATATCCCCACTCTGCAAGAGCTATTGAATGTGATGGTTGTAACGCTAACAGCTGAGGATAGAAGACCCTCCATGTATGATTAATCTGCTCAGCTCCATCTAGCTGAATGACTCTTAACAATTTTAATTATGGATTCTTGTAATCTGGATTTCACATATATATTGAATGAAAATTCATACCTATATGCTTATTGGATGCATTTTATTTGCAATGAAAAACTGAAGGTGTGCGTATCGTAAAATACAATAACATACAGAGCATGTCACACTGTATAATGATCGATTATATTTTGATAAATGTTCATTAAGAAGGCAGGGGTCGAGTGATATAACAGCAAAATTCTGTGCATGATTAAATTTGGTGTTTTGGTCCAATGCTGTAATAATTAGGGGGACGTACTGAAATCAGAAAACTGTGAATCCATCTGCTGCTGTTGGATTTGGGACAGCTGTATGATTACAACATCAAGGACAGTCTAAGTGGCCAGCATAAAACAAACCCATTACTGGGTGTGAGGATCAAGGCTTTTGTATTTTTAATGCCAGAAATCCTGATTTACTCATAGATGTTTCTGCTGGTGAGATACATTAATGCTGGTCACGGAGATTAGGCTGAAAGGACTTCAATGTTTATTAGAGAATATAATAATTTAAGCTTGAATAAGCATCAAAGGAGTAATGTGACTACTTGGCCAGCAGGAATGAGATGTAAATTTGGCCTGAATAGCCCCTGATTACAGATAGATAATTAAAGTTGGACTGAAATTGATTTATAGATGCAGTTGTTGAGACTAAACCGCAAATGTAATATTATCTGTGCGAAAAGCTGTGGACAGATTAGTATCTGGGGAGTTACGTACAAGACTGTTTTGCACGTGGTTGCACAAATTTAGAAGGTTTTCTTTTACCAGGTCATTCAGACAGAAGGGAATGACATTCTGGTTAGCCTGAGCAGTGAATGCAGACAAGTTTAGAGCAACCTTATTTTTTCATATGCAGGACAATTAATGAGCATAGTTTAAGTTTATATTCTGTTTTGTATGGTATGATTATCTAGAAGAGTAAAAACAGTCCATTACTCAATTTCTTCATGAGAGGTCTGCCACAATCATCATCTTTTCCAGTGAAAGCCACAAAAGGGGAAATAAATTTTTTTATCATTCTGTGTGCATAGTCACCATTATGCTTGTCATATATTTAGTCCCCTTTTCCTGAGTACATTTTGTTTCTGCATAAAAGTGGTGCCTATTGGGAAAATCTTTTAATATTCGTTCTTCACAAGTCTTCTTTGATTAGTAATGGCTATTTCAGCTACTTTATTTTTCAGTACTTGTGACTAAAACACAGAGTTATATTCTTCAAGCATAGTTAATAAAGATGTTTATCTTGATGGCAAATTAATGAAATGACTGCAATCTGCAGAACATGTTTAGCCAGTGAGGCAACATTATGTTTGGTGATGTTTAACCTTTTAACGTAACTGAAGAGATTCAAAATAGAAGAGAAGCAATGTAGAAAATAAAACTCAGCAGCATTCAGTATTGAAAGTGTTAAAATATTAGACTGTAGAGGAATATAACTTTCAAAAATTTATAGTCAATTGTTTCTTTACTATAGTTTGACTTGGGTTCTTATCTCTTTGGGTTTCGGAGGATTGAAGCCTAGATTCAGAAGCAGAAGATTGGTGCCGACTCTTTAAGAGACATTGATTGGAGCATAAGGCAGTATTTTTTGGCTATTTCCATTAGTGGGATCTTCTGGTCCCACTGATGGCAATTACCCCTCAAGAAACAATACTTTTCACTGTAAATACATGTGACAATAATAAATCAAATCTATAAATCTATAATCATCTTACACTTGTCTGCAATGAACTTCATCTGCCAATTATCTACCCAATTCGCCAATATATCTATATCCTTTTGAAGTTCAAGACTATCTTCATCAGAGTTGACAACCTTTCCAATCTTGGTATTGTGATTTGAAATCATGCTTTGCACACCACAGTCTAGTTCATTAATATATATCAGGAAGGGCAAGGGTCCCAACACTAACACCTGGAGAACCCCACGACAAACCTTCCTCCAATCTGAAAAACAGTTATTTATAACAAGTTTCTGTTTCCTGTCACTCAGCCAATTTCTAATCCAAGCGCCGACTTTCCTTTTATTCCATGAGCTAGAATTTTGCTCACAAGTTTGTTGTGTAACATTGCATCAAATGCCTTTTGAAAATCCATATACACCACATCAACAGCATTGCCTTTATCAACCTTCAATGTTACCACCTCAAAAGCCTTCAGCAAGTTAGTTAAACATAATTTTCCCTTAATGAATCCATCATGACTTTCCTTTATTATCCCATACCTGTCCAATTGTTACAGAAAAGAGCAAGAGCACAGGAGCATAGTATTTAGGAGCAGGAGTAGGCCACTCAGCTCTTTGTGCATGTTCTGCCATTCAATAAGATCATGACTGATCTGGATGTGTGGTCTCAACTCCACATTCCTGTCAACCCCCTAACTCTCCACTCCATTGGTCTAGCAAAATTCTGTCGAACTCTGCCTTGAATAAATTCAATATCCCAGACACCACTGCTTTCTGGAGAAGAGAATTCCACATACAAATGACCCTCAAGAGAAAAAAATTCTCCTCATCTCCGTCTTAAAATGGATGTCTCATTCTCAAACTGTGTCCCCTACTTATACACTCCCCTACAAGTGGAAATGGCTTTGAAGTTTCTACCTATCAAGTCCCCTCAGGATCTTGCATGTTTCAATTATTCACCTTCATCTCGGGAATGAGCTGAGTGAACATTCTCTGAAATTCTTCTAACGTAATTATATATTTTTTTCAAATAAGGAAATGTTCACTGACGATTGCACAATGTTCAGCACCATTCACGACTCCTCAGCTACTGAAGCAATTCATGTCCAAATGCAACAAAGCCTGGATAATATCCAAGCTTGGGCAGACAAGTAACATTCGTGCCATACAAATGCCAGGCAATGACCATCCCCAACAAGAGTGAATCTAACCATTGTCCCTTAACATTCAATGGCATTACCATTGCTGAATCCCCTACTATCAACATCCTGAGGTCACCATTGACCAGAAACTGATCTAGACTAGCCATATAAATATGGTGACTATAAGGGCAGGTCCGAGGCTAGGAATCTTGCGGAGAGTAACTCACCTCTTAGTTTCCTAAAGTCTGCCAACCATCTACAAGGCACAAGTCAGGATTGTGATAAAATACTGTCCAGTTGGCTGGATGAGTGCAGCTCCAACAACACTTAAGAAGCTTGACACCATCCAGGACAAAGCAACCAACTTGATTGGCATCCCATTCACAAACACCCACTCCATCCACCACCAATGCACAATGGCAGCATTGTTTACCATCTATAAGATGCACTGCAGTGGCTCGCCAAGACTCCACAGATGCACCTTCCACACCACAACCACTACCATTCAGACAGACAAGGGCAGCAGATACATGGGAACACCACCACCTAGAGGTTCCTCTCTGAAAAATGCATCATCCTGACTTGGAAATATATTGCTATTCCTTCACTGTTGCTGGGTCAGAATCCTGCAACTCCCTCCCTAATAGCACTGTGGGTATACCAACATCACATGGACTGCAGTGGTTCAAGAATGCAGCTCACCACCACTTCTCAAGGGCAATTCGGGGTGGGCAATAAATGTTGGCCTAGCCAACGACACCCACATCCCATAAATTAATTTTAAAAAGACATCCAGATTCCTCTTTACCACTGAGTTTTGCAATCTCTCTCCATTTAAATAGTCACTGCTTATCTCTACTTTTCTTGTCAAAGTGGCCGCGTTCACAGTGCCACATTATACTTCCACCAAATTTGTGTTCACTCAGTTAACCTGCTTACATATATCCCTTTGCAGACTCTCTACCTCTACTTTACCACATCAGAAGACAAAGGGTGGTAGTGGAAGGGTCTTTTTCTGGCTGGAGGCCTGTGACTAGTGGTGTTCCGCAGGGCTCTGTATTGGGACCTCTGCTGTTTGTGATTTATATAAATGATCTGGAAGAAGGTGCAACTGGGGTGATCAGTAAGTTTGCGGATGACACAAAATTGGCAGGACTTGCAGATAGTGAGGAGCATTGTCAGAAGCTACAGAAGGATATAGATAGGCTGGAAATTTGGGCAAAGAAATGGCAGATGGAGTTCAATCCTGATAAATGCGAAGTGATACATTTTGGTAGAAATAATGTAGGGAGGAGCTATACGATAAATGGCAGAACCATAAAGGGTGTAGATACGCAGAGGGACCTGGGTGTGCAAGTCCACAGATCCTTGAAAGTGACGTCACAGGTGGAGAAGGTGGTGAAGAAGGCATATGGCATGCTTGCCTTTATAGGACGGGGCATAGAGTATAAAAGTTGGGGTCTGATGTTGCAGATGTATAGAACGTTGGTTCGGCCGCATTTGGAATACTGCGTCCAGTTCTGGTCGCCACACTACCAGAAGGACGTGGAGGCTTTGGAGAGAGTACAGAGGAGGTTTACCAGGATGTTGCCTGGTATGGAGGGGCTTAGTTATGAGGAGAGATTGGGTAAACTGGGGTTGTTCTCCCTGGAAAGACGGAGGATGAGGGGTGACCTAATTGAGGTGTATAAAATTATGAAAGGCATAGATAGGGTGAACGGTGGGAAGCTTTTCCCCAGGTCAGTGGTGACGTTCACGAGGGGTCATAGGTTCAAGGTGAAGGGGGGGAGGTTTAACACAGATATCAGAAGGACATATTTTACACAGAGGGTGGTGGGGGCCTGGAATGCGCTGCCAGGCAAGGTGGTGGAGGCGGACACACTGGGAACGTTTAAGACTTATCTAGACAGCCATATGAACGGAGTGGGAAAGGAGGGATACAAAAGAATGGTCTCGTTGGACCAGGGAGCGGCGTGGGCTTGGAGGGCCGAAGGGCCTGTTCCTGTGCTGTATTGTTCTTTGTTCTTTGTACTTGACAGCTTACTTTCCAACCTTTCTGGGTGTCATTGGCAAATTTAGTCCCCTTCATCCAAATCATTGATGTAGATTGTAAATAGTTGAGGCAGTGCTGATGCCTGTGGCACTCTGCTAGTTACAGTCTGTCAACTCAAAAATGACCCATTTACCCCTGCTCTCTGCTTCCTGTTAGCTAACCAATCCGTTATTCGTGCTAATAAGTTACCCCTTAAAACATGAAATCTTATTTGTGTAGGAACCTTTTATGTGGCACATTATCAAATGAATTCTGGAAATCCAAATACGTCCCATCTACAGGTTTTTAAAAATTCATTCATGGGACATGGGTGTCCCTGGCTGGCCAACATTTATTGCCCATCCCTTGTCGCTCTTCAACTGACTGGCTTGCTAGACCATTTCAGAGGGCAGTGGAGAATCAAGCAAATTGCTGTGGGTTTGGAGTCACATATAGGCCAGACCAAGTAAGGACGGCAGCTTTCCTTCCCTAAAGAGCAATAGTGAACCAGATGGGTTTTCTGTCAATTGACAATGATTTCATGGTCATCAGTAGATTCCTAATTCCAGGTTTTTTTTATTGAATTCAAATTCCACCACCTGCTGGGGTGGTATTCGAACACTGGTTCCCAGAATATTAGCTCAGTTTCTGTATTAATAGTCAAGCGATAATATCACTGGGCCATCGCCTCCCCATTACTCACCTTGCTTGTTCCTTCCTCAAGAAATTCTAATAAATTAGCTTAACATGGCCTTAACATAGCCATTAAAATAGCCCTTTAACAAAGCAATTTTAATGGCTCCCTTAGAATAGGAGAGAGTCAAAGATAAACATGAATGAGAAGAGGGAAGAAAAAACAGTAAAAGAACGGAACAGAAGAAAAACAGTTAAATAACAGGAAGAATACAAAATAGAAGTCAGTAAAAGAAAAATACTGAAATGAAGGAGTTTAAAAATGGAATGAAGGAAGAGAGAAACAGAGGGGGAAATAAACCATTTTGGAGAAAGAGAGAGAGAAAGACAATCAGAAATGGAGGACAATGGGATATTAACCTGAGAGCGAGAAACAGAACTAAAGGAAGATGTAAAATAGAAAAAAATAAGAGGAAGCTTAAAGAAACCAAAACAGCAGAAATAGAGAAGTAAAAAGGAAGGATGAGAAACAGATTAAGAAACCAAGAAATTGAAATAACAGGAGAAACAGAAAAGGAAAAGGGAAAGAAATGGAAATAGTGGAGAATTTGATTTGATTTATTATCATCACATGTATTAACATACAGTGAAACGTAGGGAGAGAGAACGAGAGGAGGAGGAACAAAAGAGAAGTAAATGTGACCAAGGATGGAGAGAAGTGAAAGAACAAAAAGAGAGGAACTAAAGTGGAGGGTAAAGGAGAGAAAAATGCAGAAGGGACAGAAGAGACTGGGAAAGAGAAATAAAACTGAGAGAGATAAGCAGAATTGAAGAAGTGAAGGACTGATGCAAGAGGGAGGGTTTCAAATTCATAGATCATTGGGAAGTCTTCAAGAGAGGATGGCACCTGTACGGAAAGGATGGGTTACACCTTAACTGGAAGGGCACAAATATCCTGGCTGGGAGTTTTGCTAGAGTGTTTCGGCAGGGTTTAAACTAGTGTGGCAGGGGGGTGGGGATCAAAACAGTAGGTCAGTAAGTACTGAGGCTCGGGTCGAGCAGGGGGCCAGGGCAAGGCTAGCTAAGAAGAAGAGCATTCTGGAGCAAGATGACCTGAGTGAGCCTGGAGGTCTGGAGTGCATCTGCTTCAATGCGAGCAACGTAACGGGTCAGACAGACGAACTTAGGGCCTTAATGCTTAAGCGGAATTTGGATGTGGTTGCGGTGACGGAGACATGGTTAAAAGAAGGACAGGTCTGGCAGCTGAATATTCCGGGGTATAAGTGTTTTAGGCGAGACAGAGGAGGGGCTAAAAAAGGTGGGGGAGTAGCGGTATTAGTTAGGGAGCATATTACAGCGGTGCAGAGGGTGGACAATTTAGAGGGGTCATGTAATGAGTCGCTGTGGGTGGAGCTCAGAAACAGGAAAGGTGCAATCACTATGCTGGGGGTATACTACAGGCCACCCAACAGCCCACGGGAAGTGGAGGAACGGATATGTCAGGAGATTCTGGATATGTGCAGAAAAAATAGGGTTGTTGAAGTGGGAGACTTCAATTTCCCTGTTATAGAATGGAAAGTGCTTAGGGCTGGGGGTCTGGACGGGGAGGAATTTGTAAAATGCATACTGGAAGGTTCTTTGGAACAGTATGTAGATAGCCCGGCTAGAGAGGGGGCTATACTGGATCTAGTTCTGGGAAATGAGCCCGGTCAGGACGTCAAAGTTTCGGTAGGGGAACATGCGGCAAATCGTGACCACAACCCTGTTAACTTTAGGATAGTAATGGACAAGGACGAGTGTTCTAAGGGTAGGGTGCTAAATTGGGGGAAGGCTAACTATAGCCGGATTAGGCAGGAATTGGTGGCCGTTGATTGGGAGAGGCTGTTCGGGGGTAAGTCCACGTCTGGCATGTGGGAGTCTTTTAAGGAACAGTTGATAAGGCTGCAGGACAGGCATGTGCCTGTAAAAAGGAAGGATAGGAAAGGTAGGATTCGAGAGCCGTGGATAACCAGGGAAATTGAGGATCTGATCAAAAAGAAAAGAGAGGCGTACGTTAGATCCAGGCAACTGAAAACAGATGGAGCTCTGGAGGAATACAGAGAGAGTAGGAAAGAACTCAAACGGGGAGTTAGAAGGGCAAAAAGAGGTCATGAAATGTTCTTGGCAGACAGGATTAAGGAGAATCCTAAGGCATTTTATTCATATGTTAGGAACAAAGGAGTTGTCAGGGAAAAAGTCAGACCTCTCAGGGACAAAGGGGGGGAATTATGCTTCGAATCCAAGGGAATAGGGGAGATCCTAAATGAATACTTTGCATCGGTATTCACAAAGGAGAGGGACTTGTTGACTGGGAGTGTCTCAGAGGGAGGTGTTGACCCGTTAGAGAGAATCTCCATTACAAGGGAGGGAGGAAGTGTTAGGTTTTTTAGGTAACATTAAAACTGACAAATCCCCAGGGCCTGATGGCATCTATCCTAGACTGCTCAGGGAGACAAGAGATGTCATTGCTGGGCCTCTGACAGAAATCTTTGTCTCTTCATCGGACACAGGTGAGGTCCCTGAGCATTGGAGGTTAGCGAATGTGGTACCGTTATTTAAGAAGGGTAGCAGGGATAACCCGGGTAATTATAGGCCACGGAGCTTGACGTCCGTGGTAGGGAAGTTGTTGGAGAGGATTCTTAGAGACAGGATGTATGCGCACATAGAACGGAACAATCTCATTAGTGACAGACAGCATGGTTTTGTAAGAGGGAGGTCGTGCCTTACAAATTTGGTGGAGTTTTTTGAGGAAGTGACAAAACCGGTTGACGAAGGAAGGGCCGTGGATGTCGTCTATATGGATTTCCGTAAGGCATTTGACAAAGTCCCTCATGGCAGGTTGGTTAAGAAGGTTAAGGCTCATGGGATACAAGGAGAGGTGGCGAGGTGGGTAGAAAACTGGCTTGGCCACAGGAGACAGAGGGTAGCAGTCGAAGGGTCTTTTTCCGACTGGAGGTCTGTGACCTGAAGAAGGGGCTCAGAGCCTCGAAAGCTTGTGTGGCTTTTGCTACCAAATAAACCTGTTGGACTTTAACCTGGTGTTGTTAAACTTCTTACTGTGTTTACCCCAGTCCAACGCCGGCATCTCCACATCATGACCAGTGGTGTTCCGCAGGGCTCTGTACTGGGACCTCTGCTATTTGTGATATATATAAATGATTTGGAAGAAGGTGTAACTGGTGTTATCAGCAAGTTTGCGGATGACACGAAGATGGCTGGACTTGCGGATAGCGATGAACATTGTCGGGCAATACAGCAGGATATAGATAGGCTGGAAAATTGGGCGGAGAAATGGCAGATGGAATTTAATCCAGATAAATGCGAAGTGATGCATTTTGGAAGAACTAATGTAGGGGAGAGTTATACAATAAATGGCAGAGCCATCAAGAGTATAGAAACACAGAGTGTGCAAGTCCACAAATCCTTGAAGGTGGCAGCACAGGTCGAGAAGGTGGTGAAGAAGGCATATAGTATGCTTGCCTTTATAGGACGGGGTATAGAGTATAAAAGCTGGAGTCTATTGTTGCAGCTGTATAGAACGCTGGTTAGGCCACATTTGGAGTACTGCGTCCAGTTCTGGTCGCCGCACTACCAGAAGGACATGGAGGCTTTAGAGAGAGTGCAGAGAAGGTTTACCAGGATGTTGCTGGTATGGAGGGTCTTAGCTATGAAGAGAGATTGGGTAAACTGGGCTTATTCTCCCTGGAAAGGCGGAGAATGAAGGGAGACCTAATAGAGGTATACAAAATTATGAAGGGTATAGATAGGGTGAACAGTGGGAAGCTTTTTCCCAGGTCGGAGGTGACGATCACGAGGGGTCACGGGCTCAAGGTGAGAGGGGCGAGGTATTACTCAGATATCAGAGAGACGTTTTTTACACAGAGGGTGGTGGGGGCCTGGAATGCGCTGCCAAGTAGGGTGGTGGAGGCAGACACGCTGGCATCATTTAAGACTTACCTGGATAGTCACATGAGCAGTCTGGGATTGGAGGGATACAAACGAATGGTCTAGTTGGACCAATGAGCGGCACAGGCTTGGAGGGCCAAAGGGCCTGTTTCCTGTGCTGTACTGTTCTTTGTTCTTTGAATGTGAGATACTGAATTGAAAGGGAGACAATGATAGCATAGTATAGGTGGCTTCTTACCTAAATATGTACCCCTGACATTGTGCGTTTTTGCTACAGCTTCTGTAATCTTTGATATTTTAATAATGACAAATCTGTGATTTTCCCAAAGATTTTCCATGACAAATGGAATTCATTAATATTTTGACATCTTGCTTTACTATGTTTGACCTAATGCTGTTCTTTTGTTTACTTTCTACAGTGGGAAGAAATCAGTGAGGTTGATGAGAACTATACTCCCATACACACATACCAAGTGTGTAATGTTATGGAGCAAAATCAGAATAACTGGTTACAGACTAACTGGATCTCCAATGAAGGGGCCCGTCGTATATTCATTGAGCTCAAATTTACACTACGAGACTGCAATAGTCTCCCTGGAGGTCTTGGGACCTGTAAAGAGACCTTTAATGTGTATCATTATGAATCCAATGATGAAGATGGGAGGAACATCAGAGAAAACCAATACTTAAAAATTGACACAATAGCAGCAGATGAAAGTTTCACAGAACTCGACCTTGGAGATCGAGTCATGAAGTTAAATACAGAAGTGAGAGACGTCGGCCCCCTGTCTAAAAAGGGATTCTATCTCGCCTTTCAAGATGTTGGTGCCTGTATCGCTCTGGTCTCTGTGCGAGTCTACTACAAGAAGTGCCCATCAACATTCCATAACCTTGCTTTCTTTGAAGACACGATCACAGGGGCTGATTCATCCTCACTGGTGGAGGTGCCAGGCACGTGTGTTAACAACTCAATGAAAGATGACACTCCAAAAATGTACTGCAGTGCTGATGGGGAATGGTTAGTCCCAATTGGGAAGTGCATGTGCAAAGAAGGCTATGAAGAGAAAGGTAGCACATGTCAAGGTAAGTTAAACCACAAATAGTTTGGTGTTGCTGAAACTTGAAATTATGACAATCAAAACAGAAAAATATGTTGAAAATTATATTTCTTGAGTGACTATTTAATCCAAGAAATAATTAACAATAATAAAAGGAGCAAATGTTCTGATACTGAGTCAGATTTGCAAGTTACAATGAGCAATGTTTGTTTTTGTGCATGCCAATGTATCAGTGAGTGAGAAGGGGATATGACATATCTCGATCACAACAGTCCTCGAGCAAGGGGAAGGCTTCTGTTTCTTATCCCAATATGTCTCTCATCCTTTTGTGCACATATATTTTGGGATGGCCTCCTTTAAGGGGGTAAGGAGCTTGGAATTATGGACCATCCTCCAGTTCAAAATTATATTAAGTGTCATCTTTTTCTGTAAGCAGATGTAGCCTTGAACTGTTCCAGATTGAAGTAGTACATACAATGACAACTTCGCCCAGGAGCAGAAATTTTACTCTTTCTCTGAATAGTATTACACTTCATCCTATATTGATGTAAAAGTGTAACAACATGAATGAACGTTAAGCCAGAAAATTATACACTCATTTGTTGAATATAAAATACTTGTATAAAGCACTCGTGACACACTTTTTAAACTTAATTTTCATCCTGCTGTCTAGAAAAAATAGTTGTCCGTTTCCAAATGGATCGTTTGGTTATCAAATGTGTTGTGATTCTGATTTCTGTATCTAATGCACATCAATCTCTTGCACCTTCTATTAGGGAACAATTTCATCCAATCACCATTTAACAAAGCCGGTTGCAAAGCACAAGGTTGAGAAAAGCTTTGTGTTATTAACCTTTGACCCTGATAAGGCTTATGTTTATCACCAGAAACAGACTTAGCAACAATTGGATTGGTGACAGCAAAGGGTGAACTAGTTTAAATGTATCGCTCAAATCAGAGCATGATCACTTTTAGTTTATAAGGTAAGTATTGTCTCTGCAAGCTTAGTCATTGAAAATTACTTTTTTTTTCGATCCAGTGGAGGAAATTTTAACGAGCATAAATGAATGAGTTTTGATTGGGTGGCATGCAAAACTGTTGAGAAAAAACTGAAACCCAACTGCAACCCACCTCCAAATAATCCATTTCTGATTTTAATAGTGATATTACTGATGGGCAATTACCTAATTACTAGTGACAGGTTAAAATAAGAACTTAAGAAATAGGAGCAGGAGTAGACTACCCAGCCAAACGAGCCTGCTCTGCTATTCAATGGTTGATCTTGGGCTTCTAATTTTCTTGCCTGCTCCTTCAATTCCCTTAATTCCGAAACCAAAAATCTGTCTATCTCAGCCTTAAATGTATTGAGTGATGGAGCACCCACAATCCCTTGGGATAAATAATTGGTCATATAAATATTACAGTGAGGTAGAGGATCAGGATTAATCACCATTCTAATAAAGAATAAAGAACAAAGAACAAAGAAAATTACAGCACAGGAACAGGCCCTTCAGCCCTCCAAGCCTGCACCGACCATGTTGCCCGACTTAACTAAAACCCCCTACCCTTCTGGGGACCATATCCCTCTATTCCCATCCTACTCATGTACTTGTCAAGACGCCCCTTAAAAGTCACTACCGTATCTGCTTCCACTACCTCCCCTGGCAACGAGTTCCAGGCACCCACTACTCTGTGTAAAAAATCTGCCTCGTACATCTCCTTTAAACCTTGCCTCTCGCACCTTAAACCTATGCCCCCTAGTAATTGACTCTTCCACCCTGGGAAAAGGCTTCTGACTGTCCACTCTGTCCATGCCTCTCATAATCTTGGAGACCTCTATCAGGTCTCCCCTCAACCTTCGTCACTTCAGTGAGAACAAACCAAGTTTCTCCAACCTCTCCTCATAGCTAATGCCATCCATACCAGGCAACATCCTGGTAAATCTTTTCTGTACCCTCTCCAAAGCTTCCACATCCTTCTGGTAGTGTGGCGACCAGAATTGAACACTATATTCCAAGTGCGGCCTAACTAAGGTTCTATAAAGCTGCAACATGACTTGCCAATTTTTAAACTCAATACCCTGACTGATGATGGCAAGCATGCCGTATGCCTTCTTGACTACCTTCTCCACCTGCTTTGCCACTTTCAGTGACCTGTGTACCTGTACACCCAAATCTCTTTGCCTATCAATACTCTTCAGGGTTCTGCCATTTACTGTATATTTCCTATCTGTATTAGACCTTCCAAAATGCATTACCTCACATTTGTCCGGATTAAACTCCATCTGCCATCTCTCTGTCCAAGTCTCCAACTGATCTATATCCTGCTGTATCCTCTGATGGTCCTCATCGCTATCCGCAAATCCACCAACCTTTGTGTCGTCCTCAAACTTACTAATCAATCCAGTTACATTTTCCTCCAAATCAGTTATATATATTACAAACAGCAAAGGTCCCAGCACTGATCCCTGAGGAACACCACTTGTCACAGTCCTCCATTCAGAAACGCACCCTTCCATTGCTACCCTCTGTCTTCTTTGACCGAGCCAGTTTTGTATCCACCTTGCCAGCTCACCTCTGATCCATGCGACTTCACCTTCTGCACCGGTCTTCCATGAGGGACCTTGTCAAAGGCCTTACTGAAGTCCATGTAGACAACATCCACTGCCCTACCCTCATCAATCATCTTCGTCATTTCCTCGAAAAACTCGATCAAGTTCGTGAGACACGACCTCCCCTTCACAAAACCACGTTGCCTCTCACTAATACGTCCACTTCTTTCCAAGTGGGAATAAATCCTGTCACGAAGAATCCTCTCCAATAATTTCCCGACCATTGATGTAAGGCTCACCGGCCTGTAATTACTTGGATTATTCTTGCTACCCTTCTCAAACAAAGGAACAACACTGGCTATTCTCCAATCCTCTGGGACCTCCCCTGTACAGAATTCCCACTCACCTGAAGAAGGAGCTTAAGGCTCCGAAAGCTTGTCGTTTTTGCTATCAAATAAACCTGTTGGACTTTAACCTGGTGTTGTTAAACTTCTTACTGTGACCTCCCCTGTAGTCAGTGAGGATACAAAGATTTCTCTCAAGGCCCCAGCAATTTCCTCCCTTGCCTCTCTCAGTATTCTGGGGTATATCCCATCAGGCCCTGGGGACTTGTCTACCTTAATGTTTCTCAAGAACCCCAATACCTCCTTTTTGATCTCAATGTGACTCAAACTATCTACACATGCTTTCCCAGACTCATCATCCACCAAGTCCTTCTCTTTGGTGAATACTGACGCAAAGTACTCATTTAATATCTTGCCCATTTCCTCTGGCTCCATGCATAGATTCCCGCCCTTGTCCTTGAGTGGGCCAACCCTCTCCTTGGCGACCCACTTGCTCTTTATATATGTATAAAAAGCCTTGGGATTTTCCTTAATTCTGCTGGCCAATGCTTTTTCATGACCCCTTTTAGCCCTTTTTACTCCTTGCTTAAGTTTCTTTGTACTTTCCTTGTATTCCACGCTTGCTTCGTGTGTTCCCAGCCTGCTAATCTCTGATCATCATTTATCAATCTGGCGACAGGTGTAGTGCTGGAGGACTGATAGCATTGTACCGTTGCTTATAATGGGTGAAAGGGATAGATGCCGGTACAGGGCGTCTGTAATTTTCCCTGAGGCAAATTAGGGCCTAATTTGCTCTAAACTAGGTGGGCAAATTATTGGAAAAGACTCTGAGAGACAGTATTAATTTTCATTTAGGAAAGTCTGGATTACCCCTGGAAAATTGGCATACAGAAAGATCATGTCTGTCTAACTTGATTGAATTTTTTGAGGAGGCAACAAGGAGGGTCAATGAAGGTAGCATGAGTAATGCAGTCCACATAGGTTGAAAGCTAAAGGTCCATGGGTTTCAACGGATAGTGGCAAGTTAGATCCAAAATGCTTTCATTGGCAGAAATCAATGCATAGTGACAGAGAGGTGTTTTTGCCACTGGAAAGCTGTTTCCAGTAGAGTTCTAAAGGGGTTTGTACAAGTTTGCTTGCTTTTTGAGGTTTTCATGAATGACTTAGACTTTAATGTAGGCAGCATGATTATGAAGTTTAAGATGGAGTGGGAGAAAGTGGTGACTGCAGTGTATCAATGGACTGGTAACATGGACAGAAATTTGACAAATTCAGTTCAATTTGGAGAAGTGTAAAGTAATACTAAGGGGAAGGCAAACATGGCAAGGGCATAGAAAATAGATGGTAGGATACCAAGAAGTGTAGTGGAATGGCGGGAGCTTGGAGTACATTTCTGCAGGTCCCTGAAGGTAGCAAGACAGGTTGGTAAAGCAATTAAGAAGGCATATAGGATACCTTCCTTTATTAGCTGAGGCACAGAATATAGGTTATGCTGGAAATGTATAAATTACAAGTTAGGTCACAGCTCGTGTACTGCATGCAACACCGCAATACAGGCAAGATGTGATCACACAAGAGAGCGTAAATGTGAGATATATGAGGACTTTGCTAAGATTGGAGAATCTTTGCAACAAAGAAAGATTGGATAGACTGAAGTTGCTTCCTCTAAAGCAGAGGAAGCTGAGGGGAGATTTAATGGAGGTTTAGAAAATGATTGAGTGATATGGATGACTATGAAGGACCTTCATGCCTCAGAGTGGAGGCCAATACCAGGAGCAATAGATTTAAAGTAATTGGTAAATGAGTGGAGGTGAATTTGGTGCAGGAAGGCCTGGAGATCGCCGTCTGAAAGTTTGGCAGAGGCAGAAAAAACGATCAGATTTAAAAAGTGTTTGGATATGCTCTTGGAAGTGTTGTAATCTAGAGGTGTGGACAAAGATCTGGAAAGTGAGCAAGGCTCTATAGTTCTTTTTCAGCTGGCACAGACACAATGGGCTGAATGGCTTCCCTCCTGCTGTTAATTTCTATGATTCTAGGAATTTAAATTTAATCATGACAGGGCTTCCTCGGCCTTGGGAAACCCATAAGCTAAAGGAAGTTGAGGAATGCTGAATCAGCAGATAAGTCGCTTTCTACTCATCTGGTCAATAAAGTTTACCTGCTTTGCTCAGCCCCATACACTCCCAACCTTTCCCATCTTGCCCCACCCCCCACACACCCCACCCGACCCCCCCTCTCCCCCCCACCTCCCACCCACTCATTTCCTTCCGATCTCCCCTCTGCTCCAGAGATCTTCCCCAGCCCCTCTGGTGTCCCCCCTCTGGCTTCCAATCCTCCCTCTTTCCCAGCCTTTCCAAACCCTCCCTTCCTCCTTTTCACGACTCAGTTATGGCCTAATCCTGAAGAGTACATTCCCAACAGTCAACCAGTCTCTCAATTTGACTAACAGTGTCCCAAAATCAGAAACAAGTGATTATCCGGTTCTCTGGTTAAATTTGGCTGGAACTGCAGAAAACCCTTTCTTCTGGGCATTCCAGCCCACAAAATTGACCCCCACCATATCCTGTTCTGCTACCACCCCCCCTCCCCCCACCCCCACCCCCACCTCTAAGATAAGATCAAAATCAAGATTATGTTTAATTTGTTCTCAGGATGTTGGGCATTGTTGCCAGGGCAAGCATTTAATGATCGACCCTTATTGTCCAACGTGGTGGTCCAGACCTTTTTCTGGACTGCTGCCACAATTGGGACATTTGCTGGGTTTTTTCAGCAGCCAGTTAAAACTCAACCACATTGCTGTGGAACTGGGGACATGTGCAGAACAGACAGGGTAATGGTGATAGATTTCTTTCCCCCAATGGATACGGGTAAACCAGTTACATTTTTGCAATAATCCAGTAGTTTTTTGGTCACATTTACATATGTCACCGTTTCAATTCCAGAGTTCCTTCCCAAATTCAAACTGCTATTGTTCTTCATTAGTCCAGGATCTTGGATTAATAGACTAATAACTTCACTATGAAACTACCATACCCAAATATGTTAAATTTACATTAATCACATATTAACAGTCAATTACATGTTGTGGCTGTCTGGTTTATTAAACTGATGGAGCAAGGGATCGTTCATGAACTCACATGACTGCGGGGGGAGAGTGCCCATGAGTGGCATGGTTCAGAGATAGGGTACAGTTCTAACTGTCCAAATCGTCAATGAATGCGATTTTCCTCCATAGTGTGGATTGGAGAATTACCTGATGCTGTGTATTCACTGATTTGTTGTATATTTTATGTATTTGGTTTGCCTCATTGCTCTAAGCACATAACAGGTTTATTTACAGTGATTTTAAAATAACTTTACAATCCCAAAATGTCTGCATAATGCTTGATCGCAGTTCTAGCTTCCTGGTCGTTCAGTGATCTCTGAAGGTGGATGCATATGTTGAAATCACGAGAATTATTTTCTATCAGCATTTACAATCAGATTTCTGATACTTTATTTTAGACTAGATATATTAACTATATATTTTATATGTTTTGAAGTATCATATGTATATCCTACAACTTTAGCTTTATAGGAAGGAGATGATGGGAGTTCCGTGTGTTGTGCCTACAAACAATGAGATCCCAGCAATATCACATGATACGGTTTTATCACCCCCCTGCCCACCACAACCCCCCCCACTTCCACCATGGCTATCGAGGAAAGAAAGAATTCATTAATTTCTCATGTATAACTGGAGAGGCTACTTCATGGCATTAGAAGAGAAGATCAGAAAGGATATCAAGAGATAATTGATAAACTAGTCAAACATAGATTCAAAATATGAGTCTGAATGGATTCGCACATACCAAAAGATGCTAGAGAAGAGATAGTAGAAGCATTCTTATATAAAAAATCATCAATAGAAAGGGAAATAGTGCAGATAACTAGCAGACAGCTAACTTGGTTCCTATAGTTAAAAAGGTGCAAATCCAGGAAAATATAGACCAGTTAGCTGAATATCAATTATAGGAAAGAATGCTTACTCAAGATGGAGAATTACTCAAGGGGCAGCACAGTGGCACAGTGCTTAGCACTGTTGCCTCACAGCACCAGAGACCCGGGTTCATTACTGGTTTGGGTCACTGTCTGTGCGGAATCTGCTCTTCTCCCCGTGTCTGCGTGGGTTTCCTCCGGGTGCTCCAGTTTCCTCCCACAGTCCGAAAGACGTGTTGGTTAGGTGGATTGGCCATGCTAAATTCTCCCACAGTGTACCCGAACAGGTGCCAGAGTGTGGCACCTAGGGGATTTTCACAGTAACTTTATTGCAGTGTTAATGTCAGCCTACTTGTGACACTAGTAAATAAAAAAAGCAGAAACATATCAAGGATGGGATTCTCCGATCTCGTCTGTTCTCACTGCCAGCGAGAATGGAGAATTTGGGGCTCAGCCAAAGTGTCATTCACTGCAGTGGCACTGGAGAATCGCAGCCGCCAGCGAGGTCGGAGGTTTTCGGCTCTGGACTCCGAAAATATCATAAAGTCAGCGTGGATTTCAAAAAGGAATGCTATGCTTGATTAACCTTTTTGAATTCTTTGAAGATGTAACATAAGAAGTCAACAAGAGTAATAGAGTGGATGTAATCTACTTAGACTTTCAAAAGGGCTTTGATAATATATTGCATTGTACACTGAAATTAGAGTAAGTGAAGTCATTAGATTAGAGGCAGAATGGACAGTAAACTAGCTACAAAACAAAAAGAAGAGTACAGGGATTAAGGTTAAAATTCAGACTGGCAGAAAGTGGAAAATGATATTCCACAGAAATTGGTGCAGGTTACATAAATGATTTGGAATTGGAAATGCAAAGTACAAAATCAACATTTTCAGAAACAACCAAATGGGGATATAGTTAATGAGAGAAGACTACGACAACATGTAAAGTGTTGCACTCACAGAATTAGATGTGGATTGTGGATATGTTTGAGATGATGTATTTTAAGAACATAAGGAAGCATAGCAGGAGGAGGCCATTTGGCCCTTCATGCCTGATCCACTATTCCAGATTATCTTGGCTGTTTATCTACCCCACCTCCACTTTCTTAACCTATCCACACGTTCCTTAATTCCTGACATACCCAAACAATCTATCAGTCTCAATCTTGAATATATATTCACCAATTGTGCAAGCAAATTCCTCTGGGATAGAGAATCCAAACACCAAAAGACTTTCACTGGAGAAATGTCGTGTGACCTCAAACCTCAAAGATAAGAGGAAATAAGCACCACCCGCTCTTTGTAAAGTGGGACAAAGGTATTATGGGATACAAAATCAAAAAATCATTAAAAATAGCAAACACAGGCTAACAAAGCATAAAATAATGGGGTTAATTTCCAGTGGAATAGATTTGAAAAGCAGAGAACTCATCTTAAACTTATACATAGCTTTACCTGGACCATAATTAAGGGTGGAATTCACCCATTTTGAGGCTGTGCTGGGGTGGGAATGTGGATTGTTTCCCACTGCAGTGACCAATGAGAAGACACACCAAATCTTCCTGCCCTAAAATCATTAATTATGCAGCCAGTGTGGCATACTGTATTCAGTAGTGGGGCAGGCCTAGATGGTGCATCATCCATTGTTGTGTCCATGTGCCATATTGAAACATCACTGATCCACTCCTGAAGGAAGAAGGTGGACCACCTGAAAATGAAAATGGATCTCCGGGAACATTCGGAGGCTGGAAGATGGACCCCCACCAGGACACCCAAACTGGAAGGTCCACCTGCAGATGCTCCACCGGCCTACTGCTGCGGTGTTCCAAGGTCCAAGGTTTGGGGCGGCCAGCATCCTGAACTCCATGATGGGCACCAGCGGAAGATGCCACTGTAAGTTCACACTGGTATGAAACCGATCTCTGGCCCTCTCATCGCATTCTCTCACCATGCCCACCATCAAACACACCAGCAGGGGCTTGGGAAATTCTGTCTGATGAGTGGTGAACAGAAAAGAATATAGAAATGAGTATGCAAAAGATATAGAGATATTAGAGAGGATGCAATTAGATTTACATGGATGATACCAAAAGCAAAAAGCTACAACTACCAGGAAAGCACAAACTGGATGGATTTGTTCTTCCCGAGTAACATGAGCCCAGAGCGTTGATCCAACATGAATCTTAAAAACTTTGAAGACGTTCAATAGGTTAACCATAGCGAGGATGTTCTTCTGGGGAGTCCAATACTGGGTGACATAAATATTGGATAGTAACTAATAAATCCAATAAAGGATTCAGAGAGAGGTTAGTATTTTCCAACACAAGGAAGGGATGAGGTGCTGCATAAATTGGGAAGTACATGAGGGAGATAGGAAAATAATTTTGATATTCAGATGAAGTACAAGTAAGCTCTTGCAGTATCAATACTAGCATAGATATATTGGACTGAATAGCCTGTTTCTAGACTGTAAAGAAAATGTAATTGCCTGCAACACAAGTTCATTTATTAATTAGCTTCCCAATCTGACAAAAACACTGCAAATCAAAGAAACAATTCTTCCTGTTTACAACAAAACCTCATATCCCCTATGGATCCATGCCTAGTCATCAAAATAAGATTTCATAACTTTAACAGGCTTATCAGGTTTTTAACAGACTTATCAGTGAGTAACAAAAGGTGATAGAAAATAATGGAAACAGCCATCAGACCTGTGTAACAATTCCTGCCATTCGATTATACATAACACATGGTTATGTCGATTAAACACTTTCATTACATGCTGCTGATGGATGAGGCAAGGTGTCAGATGATTGCCAAGCAGTCATGTTACAGAGTGGATCTCCATTCATGTGCCTTGAAAACAGGGTTGTTATATATTTAAATACCTTTGGCTGTTTTCCCCAATGTTTTTCCTTTTCTGATGGCTTTATTCTGCCCCGGTTTACTGCAGCAGTGCATGCAAAGAAGAAATGTGTCATGGCGGAAGAAACTGCGGTGTGGTAGCACACATAAGAAAAACTACAGTGTAAAAAAACTACAGTATGCATTAGCAAGTCATAGCATTGCTACAGTACAGAAGGAGGCCATTTGGCCCATTGAGTCTGTACCGAACACAATCCCACTTGGGCATTATTTCCACAACCCCACACATTTACCCTGCTAATCCCCCTAACACTAGGGTCAATTTAGCATAGCCAATCAACCTAACATGCACATCTTTGGACTGTGGGAGGAAATTGGAGCACCCGGAGGAAACCCTGAACTGTCAGCCTCTTCGGCACGAATAGGCACCCCCCCCAATCTCCCCCACCTCCGAGCTTATTAATGATATAGTGTACTCTGCAGTGCACAGAGAGGGAGAGTCTTGTCTGAAGTCACACTGAACAAACCAGCATGATTTACTCCAGTTTTCCCGCGAATTTGACGCTTAGAACTTTTTTGGAAGAACCGCGGCCTAAGTATCTACCGATGACCATTGTTGATTGTCGGAAAAATCCATCTGGTTCACTAATGTCACTTAGAAAAGGAAATCTGCTGTCCTTACCCAGTCTGGCCTACATGTGATTCCAGACCCACAGCAATGTGGCTGTCTCTCAACTGCCCACTGGAATGGCAAGCCACTCAGGTCAAGGGCAATTAGGGATGGGAAATAAATGCTAGCCTAGCCAGAGATGCCCATGTCCCATGGATGAATTTTTAAAAAGCTTGTAATCCAGAGAACCAGGGTAATGCTCTGGACACTCGGGTTTAAATCTTACCACGGCAGATGGTGAAATTTGAATTCAATAAAAAAATCTGGAATTAAAAGTCTAATGATGACTGTGAAACAATTGTCATAAAAACTCATCTGGTTCACAAATGCCCTTTAGGGAACGAAATCTGTTATCCTATATGTGACTCCATTGACTCTTAAATGCCCTCAGGGATGGGCAATAAATTTTGGTCCAGCCAGCGATGATGATGCTTACATACCACGAATGAATAAAAAAGCGAATATTTCTGGATTTCCCCCGCTCTTCCCTCTCTCCACAAAGTTTCTCAGACTCAGGGCTGCTGCCTGTTAGTCTGACTAGGTCCCACAATGCCACTCCTGGCTGGCAGCCATCTTCAGAGGCTTCAAGCTGCCCTTGGGTTCCTGCCACACAACCACTCACAAACCCCAGCTCTGCCTGACCACTTTCTCCCTCATCTCATGGCATGGGGCTCTGCCCCTCAGCTTGTCAAAGACACTACTCCCTTCAGGAAAGGACCCCCAAGGACAACTGGTTTCCCTGCTCGATGCTCTCCCCCACCATTGTCACCCCTGTTTGAGGCTCCAATACATAAGTGAAAAACTTAAGTGTGGTAGCACAAGCTCAAAAGATAGCAGTGTGGCTGCACAGATGTAGAAGAACAAATAAATAGGATGAAGTCTAATTTGGAACGGTGGAGCCATTTTTGGGTTGGGACCTGATTAACGACTTCTGAAGCAATAGCGTTATCATCCTGCCTCGAGACTGACCAACAATTCAATTTCAGTGGAGGATTTCTACTTACAGGGACTGTAGCAGAATTCACAATGCAGGACTAATTTCAGCATTCAGCATGAAAGTAGGAAGGAACAAAGACCTGCAGAATGGAGGAAATACATGAAAAAGCTGCACACCTTCATCCCCCTCCCACTGATTCTATGACCCATCGCTGGAGGGAATCGTTAATGCAAAGAGGGTATTTTATTTGAGGTCAGTGGGAGGTCAGTCAGCCTCAAAAAGAAGGCATGGCTGCAATTCACACAGAGCATCAGCAACCAAAGTGTGGTGCCAAAAAAAGTTGAACGATCTCATGAGGTGCGGATAGGTGAGTGTTATGGAACCCTATTCGAGATGCTACATCCTCTGAGCTCTGTGTATTTGTGCTAGTGGAGGAGTTCTGTGGTCGTGTATCCTCAGAGTGCTGGTCCTCCCCACAGGGCTTCTCGGACACCCCCCTCATCTCCTCGGTTGGCACCTTCAATGCACCTCTGGCAGCCTCAGTCTCTCACCTCCTGGGCATTCTCCTGCTCTGACTGATATAAATTATTGTCTCTCCAGTCTCCTCCTCAACTCTCCATTGCAACAGCCAGCACTTATTCTCATCCTATTATCCTCTTTCTGACATCCTCATCATCACACTCCTCAAACACTCATCCTCCATCCTCAGCAAGCAGTTCACTTCTCACACGCCTAATTTCTTGTTGCAGGTGAAGAGAGCCCATAACTCTAGAGAAAGACTGGCTATTGGGGATGGACTTGCAACCATGGCCAGCCCGACTGCAGTGAAGGAGGATGCTCTTGAGATTGACAGGTTCGAACAAGTGCTGGCCATAGCTGATGGAGCGATGGGAGTGGAGAGATCTGATTGGATATCACAACACCACTTTGGCACGCTGTCAGTGATCTTGAATAAATGTTGGATGATCTATTCTATGCTAATTTGGATCCCAATCTCACCAAGTTTCAGCACTAACTCATGTCTTTCTTCTCCCAGAGGTGCATTGAAGATGCCGACCGAGGAGACGAAAGAGGTGTCTGAGGAACCCTCAGAGGAGGACCAGCTGCCTGAGGAAGCACTGGCACATGACTCCTGCTCTAGCACAAACACACACAACTCAGGGGGTATGGCATCTCAGGTAGGGTGGCACATCATATGAGCAGGAGGAGGTGCTGGACAAAGGAACAGCAGTGAAGAATCCCTGTTAGAAGATGCAAGACACGTCAAACTCTGCTCAGCTGGACACAGTTGCTGAGCCATGGCTATTTATAGTGGACTTCTGGAGCAACAATGGGAAATGTATGTGCTTCTGTCAGAATTTACAGACACAGTGTACACCCTTGCACAGAAGGTTGAGGAGTCAGTCTCTAGCACGAGCTCCATGATGTCTTGTGCGGTTATGCTATTGACTACCTCCATTACAAAGTGGCCAACCTCATGGAGAATCCGACACAGCAGGCCATTGAGTGCTGGCCCTTATCAATAGCCTACAATCTCTAACTGCCATTTACAGAACATCGATGAAAGCCTTGCCTTGGTGACTGAACATCACATTGATAATCAGCCAAGTGCTCTCCCACTCTTTGTTCACAGGGAAGTGCGGATGGACCCTGAGAGTTAAGATGGAAAAAGAGCTCAAGATGCTTTTCAGCCCTCATCCTTAATTCCTCTTCCCCGCCCTGCCAGACAGAACTGCACATGCTGCTTGTTGCTTTGATGATCCAGTTTGCCCCTGCACTGGTACAGGTCTTTGGCATGATCACTACAGGCTTCAAGACCCAAAGGACATCTACCGTGGTTATCTTTTGATGTGGAGATGCCAGCGTTGGACTGGGGTAAACATAGTAAGAAGTCTCACAACACCAGGTTAAAGTCCAACAGGTTTATTTGGTAGCACGAGTCACTAGCTTTCGGAGCGCTGCCCCTTCATCGGTGAGTAGGAGTTTTGTTCACAAACAGGGCATATAAAAACACAAACTCAATTTACAAAATAATGGTTGGAATGCAAGTCTTTACAGGTAATCAAGTCTTAAAGGTACAGACAATGTGAGTGGAGAGAGGGTTAAGCACAGGTTAAAGAGATGTGTATTGTCTCCAGACCGGACGGTTAGTGAGATTTTGCAAGCCCAGGCAAGTCGTGGGGGTTACAGATAGTGTGAAATGAACCCAAGATCCCGGTTGAGGCCGTCCTCGTGTGCGGAACTTGGCTATCAGTCTCTGCTCAGCGACTCTGCGCTGTCGTGTGTCGTGAAGGCCGTCTTGGAGAACGCTTACCCGAAGATCAGAGGCTGAATGCCCGTTACCACTGAAGCGTTTCCCAACAGGAAGAGAACACTCTTGCCTGGTGATTGTCGAGTGGTGTTCATTCATCTGTTGTCATAGCGTCTGCATGGTCTCCCCAATGTACCATGCCTCGGGACATCCTTTCCTGTAGCATATCAGGTAGACAACGTTGGCCGAGTTGCAAGTGTATGTACCGTGTACCCAGTGAGATGATGGCATCCATGTCGATGATCCGGCATGTCTTGCAGAGGTTGCTGTGGCAGGGTTGTGTGGTGTTGTGGTCACTGTTCTCCTGAAGACTGGGTAGTTTGCTGCGGACAATGGTCTGTTTGAGGTTGTGCGGTTGTTTGAAGGCAAGAAGTGGGGGTGTGGGGATGGCCTTGGCGAGATATTCATCTTCATCAATGACATGTTGAAGGCTCCGAAGAAGATGTCGTAGCTTCTCCGCTCCGGGGAAGTACTGGATGACAAAGGGTACTCTGTCCACCATGTCCTTTGTTCTGAGGAGGTTGGTGCAGTTTTTCGCTGTGGCGCATCGGAACTGTTGATCAATGAGTTGAACGCCATATCCTGTTCTTATGAGGGCATCTTTCAGCGTCTGGAGGTGTCTGTTGTGATCCTCCTCATCTGAGCAGATCCTGTGTATACGGAGGGCTTGTCCGTAGGGGATGGCTTCTTTAACGTGTTTAGGGTGGAAGCTGGAGAAGTGGAGCATCGTGAGGTTATCCGTGGGCTTGCGGTACAGTGAAGTGCTGAGGTGACCGTCCTTGACGGAGATACGTGTGTCCAAGAATGCAACCGATTCTGGAGAGTAGTCCATGGTGAGTCTGATGGTGGGATGGTACTTGTTGCTGTCATCATATAGTTGTTTCAGTTATTGTTCACCATGAGTCCAAAGGAAGAAAATGTCATCGATGTATGTAGTGTATAGCATCGGTTGAAAGTCCTGTGCAGTGAAGAGGTCTTGTTCGAACCTGAGCATGAAGGTGTTGGCATATTGAGGTGCGAATTTGGTCCTTTTGGCTGTTTTGTGTGTCTGGATGAAGAACTGGTTGTTGAAGGTGAAGACATTGTAGTCCAGGATGAAGCGGATGATTTGTAAAGAGACTGATAGCCAAGTTCCGCACACATGAGGACGGCCTCAACCGGGATCTTGGGTCCATATCTCACTATCTGTAACCCCCACGACTTGCCTGGGCTTGCAAAATCTCACTAACTGTGCTGGCTGGAGACAATACACATACATCTCTTTAACCTGTGCTTAACCCTCTCTCCACTCACATTGTCTGTACCTTTAAGACTTGATTACCTGTAAAGACTCGCATTCCAACCATTATTTTGTAAATTAAGTTTGTGTCTTTATATGCCCTGTTTGTGAACAGATCTCCCACTCACCTGATGAAGTGGCAGTGCTCCAAAAGCTAGTGGCTTGCGCTACCAAATAAATCTGTTGGACTTTAACCTGGTGTTGTGAGCGTTCTTACTATCTTTTGAACCAGAGTATGGGAACAAGCAGCCAATCTCTAGCTCAGCTGAAGCCAGAGGGAGAGCACCACACATAAATCATCATAGAATCCCGACAGTGAAGAAGGAGGCCCTTCAGCCAATCGAGCCTGCACTGACTCTGCATTTTACCTAGGCCCTCTCCCCCACCCTATCCCCGTAGCCCTACACATTTACCATGGCTAACCATCTAACCTACACATCTTTGGATACTAAAGGGCAATTTACCATGGCTAATTCATCTAACGTATTCATCTCTGGACTGTGGAAGGAGACCTGAACGCCTGGAGGAAGCCCTCACAGACACAGAGAGAATGTACAAACTCCACACAGGCCATCACCCAAGGCTGGAATCGAACCCGGGTCCCTGACACTGTGAGGCAGCAGTGCAACCACTGTACCACCGTGCCGAGGAATGAGGAAAACCTTTTTGTTGCACACAGGCTCTTATTACATTAGAAACATAGAAAACTACAGCACAAAACAGGCCCTTCGGCCCCACAAGTTGTGCCGAACATATCCCTACCCTTTAAGCCTACCTATAACCCTCCATCCTGTTCCGGTTTCATTGTTGCTCATTATTTGGATGAAGGAATGAGTTTATGTGAACTATTCATTGCCATGACCTCGACTTTGTCACAGTCCCCATTCTGATGGATGGAATGACCAATCTTAACGAGGAGGAAAGGCAGTGGGTGCTATCGTTGTCTCAGTGACTGCAGGGAGAAAGGGTGCTATATAGGATGGTTGTCTCAAGCATATTTTTAAAATGCCTAGTGGAAGGTACTATAGACTTGTCTGGCCGCAGGACTTTGGCTGCAGACATCAACAACACATGAATGCTGTTCTTCATCCTCTTCATTCCCCTTCCTCCTCCAAGGATGCCAGTTCCAGTCTTCTCTGCAGCACAATTCAATGAAGGACACAGTAGATGATGGCCTTTGTTGGCCATGTTCAGGGCCATCCCCAGATCCATCATGCCAATGATTGCTCTACTGTCACCCTGATGTTGTACTGTTCCTATACCTCTGCGGTATCCTCACTGGGATCATCAGTCAGGTCTTGACTGGGGGTTTCCTTGGTTCACAGGAACCAACTGGTGAGGCTTTCTGGGGGAGAGAACACTTGTGGAACCTGAGACTACCAAGTGTCATTGCATAGAGTATATGGAACAGACTTGCCTTATTGGATCGATTATAGGATTTACTAGCTAAAAGTTAAGGGAGTGGAAGGCTCTCCGAATTAATAAAGAAACCTGGCTGATCTGATGGCACCTTGGTTACCATGAGTACAGTCTATGTTCCCTGGACCAGTTAAAATTCTACAGGGAACACAAAGCCGACAGGCCTCTAGCTTTCAAAAGCAAAATACTGTGAATGCTAGAATCTGAATTAACACAGCAAATGCTGGAAATACTCACCAGATCTGGCAGCATCACTGACCTTTCTTCAGAACAGCCTTTGGATTTGACTGATTCCACCTGAGTCAAAGTGGATATAATTGGAAACCTTCGCAAACAAGGCATCAGTAACTTGGCTGGTGCACTTGTGGGCTGCATGGATTCTACAGATATCACCAGCAGATGGACGTCTGCTTCTGAAAGACTCCAGATGTCTGTGATTCTCTGCAGCAAGAGCTTGAACCTTCTGAGGCCCCGCTGCTCAGAAAGGTTGAGGAAGATGACCCTTTGTCTAGGGACTCTATGCTGATATATGGCCTCCTTCGAGGGACAACCCAGTGCCCATCACCTCTGTCCCATGGAGCGGTATGTGGCTGTGGAGAAAGCAGGTGCGGGTGGGGTTGCTGTACAGGCTGTACTTCCTGTGAGGTACAAAATATATGTGTCCTCCATATTAAAGAGAAGTCTTATAGGGAAGGTCTTGAAACTGATCTCAGTGGAATCCGAGGCATATGATGGTCACTTGGTAAGGTTGCTGATCACAACAAAATTGGTAAAGTTAGGCCGAAAAGCGGACCTGATAGCAAGAGTATAAATATTGAAATCCATATGTGGTCAACCTCAGAGAAAGGCTAGCATTGGCAGGAGCAGTTTTTTCATTCAACAATAGGTTCCCACTGTGTACTAGACTTCTCCATCCTTGTGAGCTGTGCTGGGTGTGAAAGAAGGAATCCAGGGTTAAAGAGACTCCTAATTGTATCTTAAATCGGCCCAATAGGTTTCCTGCCAGACCCAATGGAGTTATCTGCCAGTCTTGGAATCCACCAAGGGGCATGCCAGGATGATGTCAGGATCCCAACGCCACGTCATTTTCAGCAAAATTAATTCCCTGCACAAATTGAAACCTTCCTCTCCTTAGCTGGGAGAATAGTCTGACTGCAGTCAGGGCAGTTGACATGGTGGCCCATGTAATGGCTACAGGTGGATCGTGGGAACTCTCTGATGGTCAAATCTTTTAACTTGATTCTCTTGGCAGCAAATGCTGACACAACAAAGCAGCAATTCAGAAAAACTGAAGCACAATGTAAGATGCAATGGCCATTGTAAAGGAATCATGATTTGTAAATCGACTGGAAGGTTACTAAAGGCCTTAGGGAAACTTCATTAATGTCATACATTTTGTTTCAGACAAGAAGGGAGATTTCATAAAAAATAAAAATAGCAAAACACCTGTGGTTTTATATATGGGGTATCAAAACCAATTACAGGGACGCATGGTGGCACAGTGGTTAGAACTGCTGCCTCACAGCGCCAGGGACCGGGTTCGATTCCCGGTTTGGGTTACTGTCTGTGTCAAGTCTTCATGTTCTCCCTGTGTCTGCATAGGTTTCCTCCGGGTGCTCCGGTTTCCTCCCACAGTCCGAAACAGCTGCTGGTTAGGTGCATTGGCCATGCTGAATTCTCCCTCAGTGTAGCTGAACAGGTGCCAAAATGTGGTGTCTAGAGAATTTTCACAGCAACTTAATTACAGTGTTAATGTAAGCGCACTTGTGACACTAATAAATAAACTTAAACTTAGGTTTTCATTGTGAAATGAGTTAAAGAGTTCAAGGTGGTTTTATGAAAGTTTACAGACATAATTCCGTTTCCAATGTGTGTTGTTTTATATTGTATTATTGGTTTTGATATATGCATTTCTAATTTGAATTACCAGTTAAATTAGTCACATTATAGTGCCAGTGTCGAAGTTGCAGTGTCTCCACTGGCAGGAGGCTGCGATTACCGCATGGCACAAAAAATAAATACCAGTAGCCAGTTTCCATTGCAAATGTAAATGAAAGAAGTTATGATGGAAAAGTTAATATGAAATGCAGAAACATACAATGTTTAATATATTATAGATTACTAAAGCCCATTAAAAAGCATCTTACAGTTCTCGGAAGCAAGAATGTTATCAGTAGAAAACAGTAATGGATGTTGGAATTGTTAGAAAACCAACATAATTCTATGTGAAATTATATTCCTGTACCTTGCTTACATTCAGTAGTTTTAAACATATTGGGGACATGAATTTTCATTTGTATGTTGCTTGTGTTCAGATCTTTATTTGTTAGGAAGTCATGCTCTCATGCATTTTATGGTTGTTCATTCAAAGGCAAACAACCATACACTATTCATTCTGAGCTCAGAACATACTGCTGTGAAATGCTACAAATTGCCTTCTTTGAATTCAATCTTTACTTGTTGATGTGGTGCTGTCACTTAATTGGAGAATCTGGTGGACAGGCAACTGTGCAGAAGGAAATCCAGTATACCCGTGGCAGCATTCTGATATACCAAACAAAACAGTTTTAAGAGTTTGAGCACAAATTTATTCAAACTTTGACAAAACAATTAATTTTACACAGCACTCTGATGATTGTGTTCTTGTTCCTTCCTCTGTTTGTAGATGTGATTAAGTCCTTTACAGGGCTCTGATGTAGTGGCATTGATTCTCATCATGCGGGCATTGCTGGCTTTTATTAAAAGCATTTATTGTCCATCCCTATTTGCCCTGATATAACTGAGTGGCTGGCTCGGCCACTGCAGAGAGTACTTAACAGTCAACCACTTTGAAGTGGGGCTGGAGTCACATAGAATCTCCACAGTGCAGAAGGAGGCCATTTGGCCCATCGAGTCTGCACCGTCGACAATCCCACCCAGACCCTATTCCTGTACCCCCACATATTTTACCTTGCCAGTCCCCTGACACGAGAGTCAATTTAGCATGGCCAATCAACCTAACCCACAGACCTTTGGACTGTGGGAGGAAACCGGAGCACTCAGAAGAAACCCACGCAGACATGGGAAGAATGTGCAAACTCCACACAGATAGTGACCCAAGCCAGGAATCGAACCTGTGTCCCTGGTGCTGTGAGGCATCAGTGCTAACCAGTGTGCCACTGTGCCACCCACATCGAGGCCAGTTGGATAACCCTTTTCTTCCAGGCTGGGGAGATATCCTTCCCTAAAGGAAATTAGCCAGCCTGCATTGCATTTTACAACAATTCAGTTGCTTCATGGCTACGTTCACTGATTGAAATATAATTTTTCTTTGGGAACCATAAGGTGCAAAGAGGAAATCACTTTTGGGGTGATATGATGGCACAGTGGTTCGCACTGCTGCCTCACAGCGCCAGGGACTCAGGTTCAATACCGGCCTCAGGTGATTGTGTGGAGGTTGCACATTCTCCCCGTATCTGCATGGGTTTCTCCGAGTATTCCGGTTTCCTCCCACCATCCAAAGATACGCAGGTTAGGTTGATTGACCATGTTAAATTGCCCCTTAGGGTCGGGGGATTAGCAGGGTAAATATGTGGGGTTATGGGGATATGGCCTGGGTGGGATTGTTGTTGGTGCAGGCTCGATGGGCTGAATGGCCTCCTTCTGCATTGTAGGGATTCTATGATTCTATTCTATGAAAATGATTTATGTTCAGGAGCTCAGCTCTTCTGATGAAGTCCAATTTTGGAGTGGTAATTAGATAGTTGGTTAGCAGTGAACAAGTGGCAGATGGGTGAAATGTTGCTGCACTGGAACTCTGGCCACTTTGTACCCTTCACAGTTTCCAATGGTTATGACCAATAGCTTTTGAATAGAAGATAGCTTCTTTTAAATATGAAATGGGATGCCTGCTGTTTTCCCATCAAACAATAATCACACCCATAGACAGTTTGCAGTGGGGTATTGAAAAGAAACAGTAATATTATTTCATCCAGTTCTTACTGGTTTACTCTTTTTAATTATTAAGAAATCATGTAGAATCATAGAATCCTACAGTGCAAAAGGAGGCCATTCAGCCCATCGAGCCTGCACCAACAACAATCGACCACAATCCCACCCAGGCCCTAACCCCACATATTTACCCTGCTAGCCCCTTCTGACACTAAGGGGCAATTTAGCATGGCCAATCCACCTAACCCACACATCTTTGGACTGTGGTAGGAAACCGGACCACCTGGAGGAAATATGAGGAAAACGTGTAAACTCCACACAGATAGTCACTTGAGGCCGGAATTGAACCCAGGTCTCTGACACTGTGAGGCAGTAGTGCTAACCACTGTGCCACACGCACTGGCTGGTAGCACTTAGGTTCTTGTGTCAATTGTTGTACAGTATGTTCTTCATTCTTTTGTGCATTACTGGTAGGAATGGAAAATCCTTAGCCAACTTGATTGGAAAAAGAATGAAAGTAAAATTTCATATTATATAGTCTATTACACAACAACCAAACATCTCAAAGCACTTTATAGCCAATGAAGTATTTCTGAAGTATAGTCACTGTTGTAATAGCAGCAGCCAATTGCCCTCAAACAGCAATGCAATAATGACCAGATGTTGATGTTTATTGAGGGATAAATATTGGCCAGGACGTTAAGAATGACTCAGATGCTGTTCTTTGAAATCATGCTCTTTTATCATGATTTTTTACATTCATCCACACAGACACATGGGGCCTTGGCTGAATGGCTCATCTCACATCTCACAGTGCCGCATTCCCACACTTCACCCCTGGAGTATGGTCTTTTTGTCCTCAAATGTTGGAGTAGGAATTCAACTTGGAACCTTGTGACTCATAGCTGAACCACAGGTGGCACCTCAAAAGAAGAGAAGGATCTACCATAATATGCCAGGAAGAGTAGGTGCATTGGAGATGTACTGTATATGCGCACTCAGTAGTTCTGCCTACTGGCAACTGTAGATATAATTGAATGCACCTCTCTTTGGCAGATAATTGTTGCAATGAGTATTGTACAATTTTGGTCTTCTTACCTAATGAAGCGTATATTTGGCAGAGAGGAAGTGCAATGAATGTTCATGAGATTGATTCTTGGAATAGCAGAATTGTCCTATGTGTATTCCCTGAATGAGAGAAGATCAAATTGAAACATAAAGCATTCTTACAAGTTTTGTCAAGGTAGATGCAGGAAGGATGTTTCCACGTTGTCTAGAACCAGGGGGACACAATTTCAGAATAAGAAGTAGGCCATTTAGAACTGAGATGAGATGAAGAATTTTTTCACAGATGGTTTAGATCTTTGGAATTCTCTATCCCCAAGTGTTTTAGAGGCTTAGTCACTGATTATGCTCAAGACAGAATTTGATGGATTTCTAAATATTAAAGACATCAAAGGTTATGGAGATGGTGCACAAAAATGACATTGAGGCAGATCATCCATGATCCAATTGAATGGTGGATTAGGCTTGAGGAGCCGAATGTCTTATTTCTTATTTCATAAGTTGAACACTATGCAAACTTGTTTAAAATAATGTTGGATGTTTCTGAAAAAAGTACCTTTGTCATATTGTGTGTGGGTAATTAAGATTTCCAGTAGTAAGAAGATACAGCTGATATTAATGAAGGCACCTGTTCTACACTTCTTCTGATTTTCATTTCCAATGAAGTCAAAGAGAATGAAAATCTGAAGGATGCATACTTGGTACAGATTGAATATTAGCTGTTTAACACTATGATCCAAATCTAAAATGACTCCATTATATCAGGCATTCAATAGCATTACAGAGGAAGGCACTGCAGGCTCATCAAGAACTCTGATAGTCTAAGCATTAAGTCCCAACAAAGTGTCCAGCACTACCTCTTCAGTTTGATGGGAAGCTATCTTAGGCTTTGGATGAGGCAAGAACATCTGCAGCTACCATAAAACTGGCACATTGCATAACATTAGTGACCAGCTGTGGTCTGAAACTTTGCTCCAACTCCTTGCAGCCACAATGCTGTGGAACGGCACAAAGCATGAAAAACTTGTATTTATATAGCACCTCTTGCAAGCTTGGGATACCCTGAAGTGTTTTTTAAGTAGACCATTGTAGTAATGCAGGAAACATGGCAGTGTATTTTGGCAGAATACGATCCCACAAACTGAAATGAGATAATGAGCAGAAAATCTGGTTTAATTATATGGAAGTGTTGAGTAGATCGTAGCTATTGAAAGTCGACAAGGTATCAGGTCCAGATGAGATGCATCTAAGGATGTTGAGGGAAGTGAGAATGTAAATTTCAGGGGCACTAGCCATAATATATCAGTCTTCTCTAGATTCAGGGGACTGGAGAATTGCAAATAGAATCATGGTATATATGGCCGGAGACAGGTCCTTTGGCCCAAACTGTCCATGCCGACCAAAAAGCCCACCTCTGCTCACCCTATTTACCTGCATTTGGCCCATATCCCTCTAAACTTTTCCTATCCATATATTCATCCAAATGCCTTTTAAATGTATAATGTATAAATGTTATAATTTTGTTCAATGAAGATGGTAAGGATAGCCCCAGCATTACAGGCCAGTCAGTTTAACATCAGTGGTGGGAAAGCATCTAGAAACAATTATCCAGGACAGAATTAATAGTCACATGCAAAAACGTGGGTTGTTTAAGATGAACCAGCATAATTTTCTAAAGGGAAATCATGTTTAACGAACTTGCTGGAGTTTGAGGAGGTAACAAAAAGAGTCAATGAGGATAATGCTGTTGATGTGGTAAGCACAGTGGTTAGCATTGCTGCTTCACAGCTCCAGGGTCCCAGGTTCGATTCCCGGCTCGGGTCACTGCCTGTGTGGAGTTTGCACATTCTCCTCGTGTCTGCGTGGGTTTCCTCCGGGTGCTCCGGTTTCCTCCCACAGTCCAAAGATGTGCGGGTTAGGTTGATTGGCCAGGTTAGAAATTGCCCCTTAGAGTCCTGGGATGCGTAGGTTAGAGGGATTAGCGGGTAAATATGTGGGGGTAGGGCCTGGGTGGGATTGTGGTCGGTGCAGACTCGATGGGCCGAATGGCCTCCTTCCGCACTGTAGGGTTTCTATGATATGGACTTCGAAAAGGCATTTGATGCAGTGCCACACAACTGACTTGTGAGAAAAGTTCAAGCTGATAGAATAAAAGGGACAGCAGCAACTTGGATACAAAATTGAATAATAGGAAGCAGAGACTAATGGTCAATGGATATTTTTTGTGCTGGAGGAAGATTTGTAATAGTGTTCCCCAGGATCTGTACTGGGAGCCTTGCTTTTCTTGATATATAATAATTACCTTGGTGTGCAGGGGACAATTTCAATATTTGGGGAATGATGCAAAACTTGAAAGTATTGTAAACAGTGAAGAAGACAGCGTAGAACTTCAAAAGGATGTAGGCAGGTTGGTGGAGTGGACAGATAGATAGCAGATAAAGTTCAATATGGAGAAGTGTGAGGTGATGCATTTTGGTAAGAGGAACATGGAGAGACAATATAAAATAAGGGGTAAAATTCCTAACAGGGTGCAGGAGCAGAGGGAGCTGGGTGCATATGTACACAGATCATTGAAGGTAGCAGGGCAGATGGAGAGAGCAGTTAATAAAGAATACAATATTTTGGGCATTATTAATAGGGACATAGAAAGGAGGTTATGCTGAACTTATCCAAGACACTAGTTAGACCTCAGCTGGAATATTATGTACAGTTCTGGATAGAAAGGATGTGAATGCAATGGAGAGAGTGCAGAAGAGGTTTACAAGAATGATTCCAGGGATGGGGTCGATTGGAGAGGTTGGGACTGTTCCCTTGGAGAGAAGAAGGCTAAGGGAAGATTTGATAGAGATGTTTAAAATCATGAGGGGACTGGACAGAGTTGATATGGAGAAACTGTTCCCGCTCGTAAAGTGATCAAGAATGAGAGGGCACAGATTTAAGATGATTTGCAAAAGAAGCAAATGTGATGTGAGAAAAAAACTTTTCATATGGCGAGTGGTTTGAGTCTGGAATGCACTGCCTGGAATTGTGGTGGAGGCAGGTTCAATCGAGGCATTCAAGAGGGCATTAGATGAACAATTGAATAGAAACAACGTGCAGGAGTATTGGGAAAAGGCAGGAGAATGGCACTACGTCATAATACTCGTTTGGAGAATGGTGCAGACATATGGGGCAATTGGCTTCCTTCTGCTCCGTAACAACTCTGTGATATTAGTTGAAGGATAAATATCAGCCAGTACTCTGAGAAACTCCCCTCTCTTCTTTTTGAATGGTGTCATGGGATCTTTTACATATACTTGATGGGGCCTAGTTTTAAAATCTCAACAGATAATTGGAGGTCTTGTCAGCCTGTCCAGATGGGGAGAAAGGGGAATTGTCCTCGTAATCACCTCAGGTAGCAATGCTGGCACTTCAGCAGCCATTGAAAAATCTGACATTTGCCACTCGCTTCTGGATGTAGCCCTGAATGTATTCCCATTATGTTTCATGCAAGCACCCTCTGCATTTTTAAAAATTTGTATGGCTGGCAAAGAAGTTTCCAACATCAAGGTTAACAATCCATTCAATGGCTTCAGTGGTTGGAGTGTGAATGGCTGTGATGCCATTAGGAATGGATTTGTCTGGGCAGAAGTTCAGTATATGGGGAGTGGTCTTACTTGAATAACCACAATGACCACATTGACCATTTAAGCTGATCTTCATTTTCCACTAGGGTCCTCAAGCAGTTGAGGGCTGTCCAGATTTTCTGTGGAAGGTTGAAACCTGGGACTTGATCACTTGATGATGTTTGCAATCAACCAGGAAGTGTGGTTGAGGGAAGGGAGGTCAGCAGTGACGGGAAGGTCAGACAACGCCAAAATGGTCACATGACCCTATGCCAGACCCAGTGCATGACAACATTTAAATGAAACTCCCGATGCTAAATGTGAATATCATAGAATCATATTATCCCTGCAGTGCAAAACGAGGCCATTCGGCCCATTGAGTCTGCACCAACTATCAAACAGAGCATCCTAACCAGGCCCTATTTTACCCCACTAACCCACACATCCTGGGATACTAAGGGGCAATTTAGGATGGCCAATCCACCTAACCTGCACTATTGTCCCTATTAATTTAGCAATGTTAACACAGAATTACTTAAAACTGGACAACTTAAAACAGGGACTTACTGCATGTTATTGAGAGCAAGATGATGAGACAAGTTATCCATCAGCCTGGATTGGTGCCAGATGTTTAGAATGCTGGCTGAATCATGGATGTAGGTAAACAGCTTTAGTAACCACTTCCTTCCCTCTGATCCAAAGTTCTTTCCATTGACTGCTTTGCCTGGACTGGTTGCTGTCAGGATGCTTTCACTTCCTCTTATGTGGAAGGGCTTGAGAAGTGTGTTGGCTATGGGGTAGCCTTGAGGGACTACATCAGGACTATTTTTACCATCCAGTTACCGTCCCTGCTGTTGGGTATCTTTAAATTTATTAGGAACTGTGAAGCAACAGCATCATTGTTGATTCTGGTCCACTCGTGTGGTTGTTGCACAGTTATTCTCAAGCAGTGTAGGAGTTTCCATGCCTTCTGGCTTCAGTGTGTGAAGTCAATCTTCACTCTGTTTCCTGCCATCATATGAGACATCCTGCAGAGACTTGAGAAGTGTTGTTGCCACATCGGGGTCTTCATTTCCCCTGTATTCTTCCAGAGCCATTCACTTTCTGGGTCCAGCAGGGGATGAGATGTTTTCTGAAGTCCCGGGTGACAAATTTAATGGCTGCCAGTTTGAGAAGGCGAGTGATACAATTGTAGTTTTGGGGAAGGGGTGGGATCTGGTTAACAGTGCTTTCTAAGTATGTGCTCTTCCGCAGATACGAGCATGATTTTGGCTTTGACAGTTGAATGATGGTTCGAGCGTGATGCAAGTGAGAACTGGGCGATGTTGACACTGGGGAAAGATGGACAACACTTGGTGGGAGCACATTGGCATTTGGCTGTTACTATCATGGGTCATGAAACGATGCTTCTTTCTCCACATGGAAAAATAGAAAAGATCATTTTAGCTGGAGTGTGAATTCTCAACAGAGTTGAGAAAGAGCAAGCAAAAATATTCCATGGTTTCCAGAATGTACAATCTTGAAAGGACACTTCCAACATGGAGAGCAGCGAACGATTCAACTTAAGCCGCTGATGCGTTTTGGGTCCCTAAGGAAGTCCTAATGCCACCACATGCATGGTTTTTAAGCAGGAAGCTTAAACCCCTGATTGCCAGTTTCACCCTGTCAGGATTGTTGCATAACTATGGGATCAGATGCCCAGGGCCACAAAAACTTGAGGGGTTTACCCTATACTTACCCTATTTCTTTTACAGAGCTTCACTTGGAGCTCAAAATAAATTAGCTGGAGTGTCAAAGCCTCCAGCATCAGACAAATCTGGCATGGCTCAGCCGCCCTGCCAGTAATGTTCACCGCTCCCCCTGGCTGCGACCATGTTCACTGCCTCCCAATCATGTTCAACTCCCCGCTCATCCCAGCAATATTCTTCATCCCTCGACAATGTTCACCACCCTATCCAGACAATGTTTACCCCCTCCCAACTGTGTTCAACCGTACGCCCCCCCCCCCCACGCAACAATCTTTACCCCTGCAACAGGTGGTGAGGGAATCAACAAGAGATGACTTGCTTTCTTCCTCACCAACCTGCCTGCTGCAGATGCATCACACAGTCCTTGTGGAGACAAAGTCCTGTCTTCACATTGAGGATTCTCTGCATCATGTTGTGTGGCACTACCACCATGCTGAATGGGGTAGACTTCAAATTGATTTAGCAGCTCAAGACTGGGCATCCATAGGCGCTGTGGGCCAAGCGCAGCAGCAGAATTGTACTCAACCACAATCTGTAACCACATGGCCTGACATATCCCCCACTCTACCATTACCATCAAGGCAGAGGATCAAACCTGGTTCAATGTGGGGTGCAGGAGGGCATGCCAGGAGCAGCACCAGACATACCTAAAAATGAGGTGTCAAACCTGGTGAAGCTACAAAACAGGACCACCCTTATGCCAAACAGCATTAGCAGCAAGTAATAGGCAGAGCTAAGCAATTCCACAACCACATCTAAACTCTGCAGTCCTGCCACATCCAGCCATGAATTGTGGTGGACAATTAAACAACTCACTGGAGGAGGAGGCTCCACAAACACCCCCATCCACAATGATGGACAAGCCCAGCACATCAGAGCAAAAAATAAGGCTGAAACATGTGCAACAATCTTCAATCAGAAGTGCCAAGTGGATGATCCATGTCGGCCTCATTCGGACGTCTCCGGATGTCTGATTTTCACAGTAACTTCATTGCACTGTTAATGTAAGCCTACCTGTGACTAATAAATAAATAAACCATAAATAAACCATAAAAAGTCAGTCTTCAGCCAATTCAATTGACGTGATGCCAAGTAACAGTTGAAGGTGTTGAATACTGCCAACGCTATGGACTTCGACAATATTCCGTGAAAGTTGTGAAGACTTGCACTCTAGAACTGACCCAAGTGAGGAAGTGGGGGTGGGGGGGTGAGGGGGAGGTGAGCAATAGAATAAATATTGTCGTGAGCTAGAGAGAGAGGATGAGCATTGTCAATGGGGAAGAGATGGTATAGTGTTGAGGGTGACAGTTCCTTTTAAAAACTGTTTGTCAGTGAACTGAAAATGGACCTTAAGGAGGTGTGTCTTCAGTTCATGATGGAAAAAAGTGGGTATGATTTGCTGGAATTACCCCTGCTATGAGGCCTCCTGAGTCTATTGGCTGCTGGATCACTGCTGGTACTAAGACTGGAAGATGCCAAGGCCCCAGCATAAAAAAAGGTAAGTGTACAGTTTCAAATCATAGTCAGCAGCAGGTGTACCCACTCTGTCACTGGCCAGAAGATCTGGCCCATGTGGTTACTTCTGCGAACTGGCAAGCATTCAGGTGAAAGATCAACATTCAGATGAGTTAAAAAAAAGTTTGTCCAATGGAATAAAAAGGTAGATAGAGTATATTTCAGACTATTGAAAGGATAACCTAGTATAATATCAACATCTAAATGTTTGGTCTTTTCCCATTGAATAGGAAAGTTCTGCTGGCTGTTGGTTTTCTTGGGAAGTTTTATGGACTCTTGACTGTGATCCAACTGTCTAATCTTGTTTATTTTTGTTTACTTTGTTTCCTCAGAGTTTTATGGGTTATTTAATAGATTCCAACTATAATAATAGGGCCATTCATAAAGTGGATAATGGGTGTCGAATAATGGTGAGGGGGAGGGGTATTTTTAAAGTAGTCAGAAAGTACAACTGCACATAAATAAACATCAGCCAAGGTTTTTTAGAGGATGCAGGCCTTTCAACCTGCCTGCTTTATTTAAACTTGGTCTGCCTTCATTCTTGTCTCCAGTTCCAAGCTCATTTGTGGCCCAGACCCTCGGATGATCATGCCGACCAAGACAGATTTGGGATCATGGGATCAGTGGGATTTCCTGATTTCTGCCTCTGATGCAAAAATCCAGCCCATATTTGCAGACACACTCACTTGTGGACAGCATGGTGGCACCGTGGTTAGCACTGCTGCCTCACAGCACCAGGGACCCGGGTTCGATTCCAGGCTTGGGTCACTGTCTGTGCGGAGCCTCCACGTTCTCCCAGTGTCTGCGTGGGTTTCCTCCTGATGTTCCAGTTTCCTTCCACAGTCTGAAAGGTATGCTGGTTAGGTGCAATGGCCATGCTAACTTCTCTCTCAGTGTACCCGAACAGGCGCTGGAGGGGAATTTCACAGTAACTTCATTGCAGTGTTAACGTAAGCCTACTTGTGATCTATTTCAATTTACCTAGCACTATTTAGTGGTGATCGTAACGTCTCTTAGAAGTCAAGTGGACACTCATGAAACTGCAAAGACCTACAGTTTTATAAAGACTTAACAGTGTACATGTGAGTCTGGTGTGTGCACTTGTTTATTACTGGTGTAAATTGGTGTGGTTTAATAAGAACATAAGAACTAGGAGCAGGAGTAGGCCATCTGGCCCCTCGAGCCTGCTCCGCCATTCAATAAGATCATGGCTGATCTTTTTGTGGACTCAGCTCCACTTACCCGCCCGCTCGCCATAACCCTTAATTTCTTTACTGTTCAAAAATTTATCTATCCTTACCTTAAAAACATTCAATGAGATAGCCTTAACTGCTTCATTGGGCAGGGAATTCCACAGATTCACAACCCATTGTGTGAAGAAGTTCTTCCTCAACTCAGTCCTAAATCTGCTTCCCCTTATTTTGAGGCTATGCCCCCTAGTTCTAGTTTCACCTGCCAGTGGAAACAACTTCCCTGTCTTATCTTATCTATTCCCTTCATAATCTTATATGTTTCTATAAGATCTCCCCTCATTCTTCTGAATTCCAATGAGTATAGCCCCAGTCTACTCAGTCTCTCCTCATAAGCCAACTCTCTCAACTCCAGAATCAACCTAGTGAATCTCCTCTGCACCCCCTCCAGTGCCAGTATATCCTTTCTCAAGTAAGGAGGGCAAAACTGTACACAGTACTCCAGGTGTATCCTCACCAGCACCTTATACAGCTGCAACATAATCTCGCTGTTTTTAAACTCCATCCCTCTAGCAATGAAGGACAAAATGCCATTTGCCTTCTTAATTACCTGTTGCACCTGCAAACCAACTCCTTGAGATTCCTGCACAAGGACACCCAGGTTCCTCTGCACAGCAGCATGCTGCAATTTTTTACCATTTAAATAGTAGTCCATTTTGCTGTTATTCCTACCAAAATGGATGACCTCACATTTACCAACATTATACTCCATCTGCCAGATCCTCACCCGCTCACTTAGATTATCTATATCTCTTTGCAGACTTTAGCGTCCTCTGCATGCTTCCTCTGCATGCGTCCTCTAATGCTTCCAGTTGGTTGAATTAACTCAATACTCAACACAGAAATGCACTTGGGGTATCTGAGAATGTTAACTCTGTCTTTCGAAAACACGTGTTGAGTATTTGGTTTCTACTTTGTGTAAAATAAATCTGACATTGAAGCACTGAAGTAAAAATCATGAGGTAATCTGAAAAGAATTTCATTTCACCCTTTGGATCTCTGCTGGATGTTTTGTCTTGATGTGACTTGTCATTTTCAGACAAGTTTTTACAAATTTATTTATTAGTGTCACAAGTAGGCTGACGTTCACACTGCAATGAAGTTACTGTGAAGATGCCCAAGTCACCACACTCCGGCGCCAGTTCAGGTATACTGAGTGAGAATTTAGCATGGCCAATACACCTAACCAGCATGTCTTTTGGACTGTGGGAGGAAACCAGACCACCTGGAGGAAACCCATGCAAACACTGGGTGCAGACTCTGCACAGACAGTGACCCAAGCCAGGAATCGAACCCTGGTCCCTGATGCTATGAGGCAGCAGTGCTTACCACTGTGTCACTGTGCCACCTTTGCTTACAGATGGTAAACAAGTGATATGATTTAAGCACACACTTTCCCTTTATTAGCATTTGAAGATAATTTGTTCACATGGTATTATAACTGATTTCTAAAACAGAGTTGGGAGTTTCATATTGTTTTTCATTTTATTAAACATAGATGAATTTCGGTACCAAATGTGACTGATGACTAATCTCTTTCCTTGCTTTGCATTAAATTCTCTTTTAAAATGTACTTTCCTGTTGTGACAGAGAGCTAATCAAAGTAGGAAAGACAAGTCAGCCCTGTGCTCACAGCTTGTGGAGCTAACAAATTGTGACCATTTCAAGCAGTGCTCAAGCAAAGGAGGATCAGTGGAATGAAAGTCTTTCGGTCAATATTTAAATCAGCATTTAGTCATCCAGCAGGGCCTAATTATATGCCATACAACCAAATAAAATACTTGTTGCTGCCTTGCTAATATAAATCTGTGTTGGTATCTGTGTTCTTGCTGGTGCACATTTTGAAATCAAATCTTATGCACTACTTAATATTAAATTGACCAGTAGACCAACTGACAGCATGCAAACCTCTATGATCTATAGCTGGTATGGTTCCCCTTTTCTCCATATCTTTCCTACCTATCTGATATCCCAGATCAACTTTTCTTATTTATGAGAGTGTGAGACACAGACATTCATATTCCCTTTATTCATCTAATCTGTCTTGTTAGCTCTATGGATGCATCATTCCTAGTTGTATTTAATGCTGCAATCTTCATAGAAAATAAATAGGACAATATATTTCCTTGAATCATTCAATTATCCTTGCACCCTGCAGCAATGTAACCAGCAGTAATACTGCAAAGGTCAAAAATGCACTAACTTCTTCCATGAAAAATTGATATCCCTCAGTCAAATGGCTCACATTTATCACGCCTGCAAAATATGTGCTCTTGTGAAGATTTAATGGTTTGTTTCATATGAATATAAAAATGCTACACTACCGTGTATTATGGCTCTATTTAAAATATGAATCGGACTGCTTGACTGATAGTATGGAGATCCAACTTATTCCACTATTTATGTACTTAAAGACGCAGAATTTCAGTACAGAATTTAAAAAAAGTGATGCATTCATTTTTATCACCTTTGGTGTTTGGTGTCATAAATATTGTACTTCTTGATAAAATACACAAAGCTCAGTTATCAGTAAGGCTGAAAAGTAGAAATCAGGAAAAAAACTTTAATTTCTATAGCATCCTTCACGACCTCAGAATATCGCAAGCTGTTTAACAGCCATTGCTCTACTCTCAAAGTGCAGTTATTGTTGGAATAGAGCAAGTGTGGCCAGCTATTTGCACTCATCAAGATCCCACAAACAGCAATGCATTAATGATAGTTGTACAGACACAACCTGCTAATGTTGGTGTGTGGGTAAAATTAGTAAATAAAAACAGAAAATGTTGGCAGTACTCAGCAGGTCTGGCAGCAACTATGAAGAGATGAAAGGTCACCAACCTGAAATGTTAGCCCTGTTTCTCTCCAAAGATACTGGCCAGAATATTTTGATACTGGGCAGCACAGTGGCACAGTGGTTAGCACTGCTGCCTCACAGCGCCAGGGACCTGGGTTTGATTCCTGGCTTGGGTCACTGTCTGTGTGGAGTTTGCACATTCTCCCCGTGTCTTTGTGGGTTTCCTCTGGGTGCTCTGGTTTCCTCCCATAGTCTGAAAAACGTGTTGGTTAGGTGCATTTACCCAAACAGGCACTGGAGTGTGGTGGCTCGGGAAATTTCACAGTAACTTCATTGTGGTGTAATGTAAGCCTTACATGTGACCAATAAATAAACTTTACTTTTACAGAATTTTCCAACTGTTAATGCTGGCAGGATCTTCTGGTTCTATCGATGGTGCCCCCCCCCCCCCCCCGCCTCCCTCCCACCCCCCCCCCCCCCAGCCATTCCCCATTGTGGGTTTCCCCATTTCCCATTGACAGTGACGGGACCAGAATATCCTGAAACATGCTGCAGGGAAGCCAGAAAATTTCCCCCACTGTCTGACCTGTTGAGTATTTTCAGCATTTTCTGTTTTTAATTCAGATTTCCTGCATCTGCAGTAATTTCCTTTGTAAAATTGTACATTTTTTTTCTTTTGGACAACAGTGAGCTAGATTTCTCATCATCACATTAATTCTATAATATCCACCCTGTTTATACATAATCTTTTGTAAATGTTTGGCATTCTCTCAAAAAGATAACATACATTCGAACCTAGCTGGAATCAATAATTGCATTACTTCCTAAAAATAATATTCTTACCTAATTAGTTATATTTAAAGGAGATATATCAAGTCAGACCTGTGCTGTCATTTTTTGTTGCATCAATGCACTGTTGTCTTTGTGAGCACAACTTTGTCACCATTTATAAATTTATAAGGGAATAGAAGAGTTGAATAAGAAATAATATGTATTTACAGTACATATTTCACATCTGGACATAAAATGGTTATGCTCTACATCTTTACATGCTGCTACTGAAGGTTGATGTAAGTCTTTTATGCCCGATTGTAAAACATGTACAGGTCAAGGACATAAGAGCAAACGAACTAGGAGCAGCATTAGGCAATTCAGCCTCTGCCATTCAATGATCTCATCTCAACCTCATCTTCACCTTCCTGCCCACTCCCCATAACCTTTTATCCTGATAGCAATTAAAAACCTATCTATCTCCTCTTTAAGTTTGTTTAGTGGTTTGGTGTTCACTGAACTCTGGGGTCGAGAATTCCATAGGTTCATGAGTGAAGTAATTCCTCCTCATTTCTGTTTTAAATCTGCCACCCCTCAGTGTAAAACTATGGCCTCTCATTCTAGAATGTCCAACAAGGAAAAACATCCACTCGACCTCTACCCTGTCAATCCCCTTTAACATCATTGAATCATAGAATCCATAGAGTGCAGAAGGAGGCCATTCAGCCCACCAAGCCTGTGCCGACAACAATCCCACCCAGGCCTTATCCCCTTAACCCCATAGATTTAACCTTCTGATACTAACGGTCAATTTAACATGGCCAATCAACCTAACCCGCATATCTTTGGAGTGTGGGAGTATTCCAGTGTCCAGTTGCCTCTCTGTTGCTGCCAGGTTGCAGAGGAAGGGTCTCCTAAGGGTTGGATAGGCTCGGGCTGGGGACAAGGAGTTTACCTCACCACTCTCCCACAGGATGGTCGGGAGGGGGGGGGGGGGGGGAGAGGAGTGGGGATTGGGGGGGGGGGGGGGGGTGTCCCATGGCTGGACTGACCCTTCTAGCCCTGGAAGGGCGGCTCGGTAGCACAGTGGTTAGCACTGCTGCTTCACAGCTCCAGGGTCCCGGGTTTGATTCCCGGCTCGGGTCACTGTCTGTGTGGAGTTTGCACATTCTCCTCGTGTCTGCGTGGGTTTCCTCCGGGTGCTCTGGTTTCCTCCCACAGTCCAAAGATGTGCGGGTTAGGTTGATTGGCCAGGTTAAAAATTGCCCCTTAGAGTCCTGGGATGTATAGGTTAGTGGGTAAATATGTGGGCGTAGGGCCTGGGTGGGATTGTGGTCGGTGCAGACTCGATGGGCTGAATGGCCTCCTTCTGCACTGTAGGGTTTCTATGATTCTATGATTCTAAGATCACCCATGGCGTGGTGATTTCATACAGTTCTGTGATCAACATCTTCATTCCTGCCTGTCAGGTGTGAAAATGTTGAAATAACCATGTCACTTTAATCTCTATACCCCTGACCACCAGGCAGGATTTCAAATTATTGCAGCACTCCATTCTGCAGCCTGGATTTCCCTTTCTCCCTTCAGAAGCTGCAGGTGTGAGTAGACCCCTTTGAAGTCCTCTGACAGGAGATGTCAATTTTACTGGGGGTTTGAATCACACCTGACAGAAAACACTTTTGCTTTCCCGATGGCATGGGCAATTATTTTCGATTCGGGTGAATCGCATTTAGTCACAAAGGTAGGTTATAATTTCGTACAATCCCTCCAGTGTAGAAAGAGGCCATTTGGCCCATTGACTCTGCACTGACTCTCTGACAGAGTATCTTACCCAGGCCCTGTCCCTATAACCCCACACATTTCCCATGGTTAATCCACCTAACCTACATATCTTGGGACACTAAGGGGCAACTTAGCATGGCCAGTCTACCTACATCTACATCTATGGGCTGTGGGAGGAAAGCAGAGCGCCTGGAGGAAACCCATGCAAACACAGGGAGAGTGTGCAAACTCCACACAGTCACCCAAGGCTGGAATTGAACCTGGGTCACTAGCACTGTGAGGCAGCAGTGCTAGCCACCATGCCAGCCTCAAAGGGTTATCATAAAGGAGGAGAGAGAGGTGGAGAGGTTGAGAGATTTAGCAAAGAATTCCAAGGTTAAAGGCAAGACAGCTGTCAATCATACTGATTGTCGGAAAAACCCATCTGGCCCTATAGGGAAGGAAATCTGTTGTCCTTACCTGGTCTGGCCTACATGTGATTCCAGAGCCACAGCAATGTGGTTGATTCTCAACCGCCCTCCAAAGGCAACTAGCAATGGGCAATAAATGCTGGCCAGCCAGTGATGCCCCTGTCCCAGGAATGAATAAAAAAAATACAGTGAAGGAAGTCTGGGGCACAAAAGAAGCATGTATTGAAGTTCCCCACAGCTAATGGTGGCATTAATTCCTCATTGGGTAAATAACATGAATGTGGAATTAAAAATATGTTGCTTGTAACAGCCAAATAGTTGGAATTGTAATCCTACTATTTTCCACATTGTTATAACACAGGAAGACTGGTGGATAAATGTAGATCTAAATAAAATGCTTCAAGAAGTTCATTAACCTGGGCTGAAGTTTGTTCTCCTATATTCTTTTGTTTAGCCAACAGCACTTAACATCTGGGTGGTATTTATTGAATAAAGAACACATGGGACAGGCTGAGTTCAGTAAAGCGAATAATTTAAAAAAATAAGTGAAGCATGTACAAATGTCAAACATCGTATCAGTCAGAAATGTATGCAACTGTGAAGGCTCTTCCCTCTTATACTGGGTACTGTGTTTATTTTAAAAGGTGTAAAAGTATTTGATTGTAAATTGAAATGACAATTAATTCAACTATTGATCAATACTGGCATTTCCTTTAATACAATTTTCCAGATTAAAGTATATCCTTTTTTTGAATATGGACTGCAATCATCAAAGTAGTTTTACTTCCATGAAAGTTCATTTTCAGTATTTAACATACACCGAGTTTTATTGTAGAACACTTTTTCATTAGGGCACATTATTCTTGTAATATTAATTCTGATGAAAAACCACATGGATGTTGTCTTTATTAAACATGCTTTGCTGTTTCCTGGAATGTCACTCTGTCCAATGCTAGGTTTTAGTCCAGTGAAACCTCATTTGAAACTGTTCCTTTGAGGTTTTCCAGGATACCTAAGATTTCCAAAGTATGGTAATGCAATTCCACAAGCAGAAAGATAATGATCACTTCCATCCAGGTGGATTATTGTACCGTAGCACAATTGAATGTTTTGTACAATGAACATTTAGGAGCACAGGTGTTCAGCGAAGCATTTGGTATGCCTTTACCCCCGAGCCTGCCGTTCTGCTAGAAGTGCTTCTGGCAAGAAAGCTACACTTGTACCACTTGTACCACTCTGCTAGAGTATTTTCATGATCTTCTTATACTTTTTTTATTGGAGTGGATCTGACAATTCGTGTTGGACAATACCATGGAAATGCAAACCTTGTAAAATGTGTACATTCATTCTAGTGTCAGGTCTGAGCCACTGTCCGTTTATACATGCTGGAGTATAAATGTTTCAAATTGAAATGTGCACTCTTATAAGTGGCCTTGGAAGCAGCACATTCATCAGAATGTTACTAGAGCTTGAAGAGTCAAATTCAGAGGACAGGTTGCAAAGTCAAGGCTTGTATTACTTTAACAGTAGAAGATTAAGGAGTAACCTGATTGTGGCGTTTGAGATATTAAATGATTTTGTCTGGTATATGGAGAGAAACTATTTCCACTAGTGTGTCTGTCCAGGACAAAGTGGCACCACCTTACAATTAGATAACATTTCAGGGGTGACCTCCACAAGCACTCCTTCACAGAAAAAATAGTGGAAATCTCTTGCCCCATATAAGGACTTCAATGAGGCCACTGAGATGGGCCTCTTGGAACATGAACTCCCTGATTAAGCTTCCCTAAGTTAATTTGATTTTGTTTATTTGGTTGAACGCTAAAAGATGTCCCTGATTGAGCTTATTATTTTCTGCTCAGTCAGGGAGCCTTTTCTGTATATATAAACTGGGAGTGTCAGGTCTCCTGGCACTCTAGATGCTGACACAGAACCTGTTGCACTCTGTGAACTAGAATAGAGCTTATAAGTAAAAAGGAATCTGGTGAAGGGACACTGGTCTCTGCTTACTTATTTCACCCCAAAAGCTATTAAGCTATAGGCCCATTTAAAAATTAAAAACTAAGATAGATTTTTGTTCAGTAAGAGTGTTAAGGTATATGAAGCAAAGGTTGCGATACAGATAAGCTATGATGTAATTGGACAGGTTGGAGGAGCTAAATGGCCTTCTCCCGTTCCTATGTTCCTAATTCTGTAGGGGACTGACTGTTAGCCTGACTGCAGATGAGAGAATTAACCCTTCCTTTATCTCAGGTTAAAAAAAACCTGCAACGCACGTGTGTTTGCTAGACCACAATGCCATGTTAGGCTAGATATGGGTTTTCAGAAAGAAGGAAAGAGAATACAATGTAAAGAGGGTAACCCCATTATAATGTGACTCATGACAATGACTGGATTAGTCCCAAAACAAGGTAAATAAGTTATTGCTCACGTCCGTCAGCCTGTAACTCAATGAAGAGAGGGTGCAGCTTCAAGCCGCATGGAGATTGACAGGACTGGGCACTACTAATTGGCAGTTGCTTCCAGCTACTTAAATGCCTTAAGGGTGACAAGCCTCAGCTGACTGCTGTGAAAGTGGTTCAGTGCTGTCTCTCAAGATTACAGTCAGGGAAAATGGAGAGAATTGCCTGATCTTGATGCTGCGACTGGTGTGAGAAATGTGTGATCTTCCTTTATTTTCATATCTGACACCCACAACTATCACAGATGTCAAACATAATTTGATGGGACCAGTATGCACTTTGCATGCACACTGTGATGGTGGAATTGGCCGGAAGTTGCAAAGCATTCCTTTCTTTTGCAAAGGATAATAGAGATTTGCGAATTGAGTTGTTGGGTAATTAACACAAATTGCTATTGATTGGAGCAGCACAAAACAGATTATTTTTGTTACCATTAATATGCCAATTGTTGCACTAACTGTATGAGATTTCTGATTACTCTGTAGGGTATAGACATACTGCTTACTTATTCCTCTAATCCTGACTGTGTTGTTACCACTGATTTTGTATTGGGGCCTCTTACTCTGTTGAAACAGACACACACTGGTAAATTGTTGCTGAATGCATTGCAGGCCCCAGCAATTCTTTTCCCACAAACTGTCCATTCATCATCAGCTCAGAAATAGCCTGTTCAAAGTCTGTGTGTGTGTGTGTGGACAGCTTTAGAAACAGGCAGTCAGTTATTAAAATTGCCCCTTTAGTAAACAGTGAACACTCCACCCTTAATCTAACACGAAGCTTCAAGGTAAGCATTGTGTGTTATAACAAGGTGTTTCCTGTTAGTATTGCATTATACAGAAGAAAAATGGAAAAGTTAGGACTCAAGATTCAGCAGTTTTTTGAACCAGAATCTTTAATTAGTGTGTAGTGTATATTAAATTGCCCTGGAGATATGGAAGTTCTTTTTTGATTTTTACACAAGTGAATGAGTGCCATAAATGGACTTGCCTTAATTCATAAGTTCCCCACATCAAAATGATATTTTTTTCTTCAGGTAATCACCATTTTATACCTGGGAGGATGGGCAAATTCCTGATTCTGTCTTCTGTTATGTTTACTATATTCCCCTCAGTAACTTATTATTCATCTGCATTACAAAACTGCCACAAGTGGCAGACATGCCTTCAGAGGCACTGATATTTACCCCTGGAGATGATTTTGTTTGCTTCCAGGGGCAGAAGTATCAACGTCAACAAAAAGGCAAAGGGTGAGCTCAGGAAAATTCCCCACTGTACAATGGATCCAATTAAGCAGACTGGGAAACAGATTGTATTATGCAGTTGCTTCTGGTGGAAGCAAGAGGCCTTGCTTATTTAAAGGTGACTTCTCCATCCAACCTGTGCTCCAAGCTTCTATTGAATAGTCAGCTGAAGTCTGACAATCGCGCTTTAACACACATTTTTTAAAGTTCCATTGAATTAACTTGTTTGCGTACATGACTTTCTGGACAATTTTCATGCAGATGTTAACTTTTTTTTGCTTGGTCAGAGTATTATTTTAAAAATTCGAAATACTGTAAATTAAACACCAGCCTAGTCTAACCTGCATGCAAGGTGTTAAGCTCTGTTAGTTATTGTATTTACTATACAGTAATGTTCATTTTAATGTTTATGAAATACATATAGCTTTACTTGCTGATTGAACCAGTTATTTTAATGATTGCTGTGATGGATCATCAAAGGAGGAAGGGAAATGTTAAATCCAAGCTGAGAGAAGCAGAAGTACAGACACTGGACTTTATTTTAAATTGAATGTACAATACTGGGAAAGGATAATGAATGGCGATAGCATATACGATTAAATGCAGCGTCATTTCCACCACAGGTGTCTTATAAAACATACAAGTATTTTTCATTCAAATTGAAAACAGATAAAATAAACATAGAATTCAGGTATACAATTCATTCTAATAATGCATGTACAGTATCTGGTAAAAGGGAGATGTTCCCATTGTTCTGGAGCTGACAGGATGTTAATGAGCAGAATGGCATTGATCTTTGTTTGAACAACTCCATAATAACGAGTACATTTGTTTGATCGCCCTCCACTTGGAAAGTGAGCTGTGGCTGGAATTTACTAAAACTGTCCATGCTACATCCTGTTTTAGGTCTCGTCATTTAGTGTGGATGATATTGTAAGGCAGCTAGAACTATAGTTTATACAAAATAAACGGCCTGTGAAATTGCTGTGAAAACACTGCATTGTAAGCAGACTCCAAAAGCAATCTATTAATCACTTTCTGCTCTGTGTTGGAAAGTTAACTCATTTTCGAAGTTTAAAAGTTGCTAGCTTTCAGCCAAAATCGCAATCCTAGCATTCATTAATCTTACTTTATTGTATTCAGAACCAAATCAGAAAATATGATGGACATTTATTGTATCCTGTTCTGAAATCTCCTTCAGATTACGTTCACTATCTTGATCTTTTTTCTAAAGCAGCCATGGTAAATAGGCACTTCCAATTCTGTGGACCTTGAAGCCTTTCCGTATACTGAAAGCACCTAGATTATTTTAAAACTTTTTAGCCTTTTATGGATCTTTTTGCCCTCTCTTGACTGCAGTGAAAATAACAGCAAATGTCTTTAATACAAGAAATTGAGTTACACCCAGGAGATTATGGAGATTGTGTTGTGGTTGTTTTTTTTGAAACGTCATGGACAACATGACACAGGACGGCATGGTGGCACAGTGGGTTAGCACTGCTGCTTCACAGCACCAGGGACCCGGATTCGATTCCTGGCTTGGGTCACTGTCTGTGCAGAGTCTGCCTGTTCTTCCTATGTCTGCATGGCTTTCCTCCGGGTGCTCTGGTTTCCTTCCACAGTCCAAAAGACGTGCTGGTTCAGTGCATTGACCATGCTAAATTCTACCTCAGTGTACCCCAACAGGAGCCGGAGTGTGGTGACTCAGGGATTTTCACAGTAACTTCATTGCAGTGTTAATGTAAGCCTACTTGTGATGAATAAATTAACTTTAAACATGGAATAACATCTAAATATTAATATAAATAGATCGCACAACCTCACAGGATCAACTCCTGAAGAAGTCTTTGTAGTCATACATAGGTTAACTGTGAGTCTTTATTGACTCATCGTAAATATAGTATATTTAGTTATACAGTAAAGGGTATAAGCTAGGAGCTGTCGCCATGCTTGCTGGTACACACAGCTCTATCCAACACAACCTACGCTCGGTACAGTTCATATGCCTTTTTACACTACTGTGTGGGCAGTACTGTAGTCAGTCCTACAGAAACCTTATATGTGCCATACCTTGTATTACATCAACTAATGTGATTTTCTTATGGACTGCAGCTCTTGGTAAGTTTATTTTTTTCTATTTACACCTCTTTTGGACACATCTTATTGTTTATTTGCACCATTGATGCACGATTAATCCACTCGGGAGGCTAGATCGTACCCGGGAATAAAGGCTTTTATTCGCAACAAGAATAGAGCATACTGCTTAACAATACTATCCCAGACTAAGGGTCACTAGGAAGTGGCAGTGACCTTTATACTCCTATAAGAAGGCGGAGCCAAATGGAGTGTACCACAGAACAATGCTAACAGGTGGAACACCCCAACTCCAACCCCAACAGTAACAAGAGTAACATATGTACAAGTACCCATAGTGATAACCATCTATGGTTCACCACATTCACCCCTCCTTTAAAAACAAAGGCCGGTGGGGTAAAAAAAAACCAATACGAACTGTCCATATGTTCACAAGTTCAGTCGTATCGGAGGTCCGCACCGTCTCTGCGACCTCCGCAGCACTGGCGGCAGTGCCGGTTCTGGTGACCGTGGTGTCCCTCTCTCCAAGGTGGTATCCAGTGACTCCTCCAGTTCCTCACGCACCGGTGGACCTCGAGGTGGCGACAATCTCCTGGACTCAGGCAAGCTGTACACGGGAGTAAGAGGATTAAGTGGAGGTCCCGATGCTGCCCGCGCCGTGTCAGGAGGGGAGAGAATGGGCAAAGGAATCCTAACCAGGGGAGCGGGAGCGACGGGGGTTTCCATGTCCCCTGCAGGCGCCAGATCTCTGATAGAGACCGTGTCCTCTCGCCCGTCAGGATATGCCACATAGGCATATTGAGGGTTGGCGTGGAGGAGATGGACCTGTTCAACCAAAGGGTCGGACTTGCGGGCCCTAACATGCCGCAGCAGGAGGACAGGTCCTGAGTACGTCAACCAAGACGGCAGTGAGGTCCCAGAGGAAGACTTCCTAGGGAAGGTAAACATCCGCTCATGTGGGGTAGCATTGGTTGCCGTACACAGGAGGGACCAGATTGAACGGGAGACTGGAAGACCCCTAGACCTTAACGCCAGTAAAACAGCCTTCCAGACTGTAGAGTTTTCTCTTTCGACCTGCCCGTTACCCCTGGGGTTGTAACTCGTAGTCCTACTTGAGGCAATTCCTTTAGAGAGCAGGTATTGCCTCAAGTCGTCGCTCATAAATGACAAACCCCTATCACTGTGGATATAAGTGGGGTAGCCGAACAGGGTAAAAAGACTCCGCAAGGCTTTGATGACCGTGGCAGCGGACATGTCAGGACAGGGGATGGCAAAGGGGAATCGGGAGTACTCGTCAACCACGTTGAGGAAATACACATTCCGATCTGTCGAAGGAAGGGGGCCCTTGAAATCGACACTCAGTTGTTCGAAAGGGTGAGTGGCCTTAATGAGGTGTGCCCTGTCAGGCCGGTAGAAGTGCGGCTTGCACTCGGCACATACCTGGCAGCTTCGAGTTATCGACCTGACATCTTCTATGGAGTAGGGCAGATTCCGGGCCTTTACAAAAAGGAAGAACCGAGTGATCCCCGGATGGCAGAGATCATTGTGGAGGGCCTGTAGCCGGTCCTCCTGCACACTGGCAAATGTTCCACGCGACAGGGCATCTGAGGGCTCATTGAGCTTCCCCGGACGGTACATGATATCATAGTTGTAGGTGGAAAGTTTGATTCTCCACCTCAAGATTTTATCATTCTTAATTTTTCCCCTTAACGTGTTGTTGAACATGAAGGCCACAGACCGCTGGTCCGTGAGCAGGGTAAATCGTTTTCCAGCCAAATAATGGCGCCAATGCCGTACGGCCTCCACAATGGCCTGAGCCTCTTTTTCCACAGAGGAGTGCCGAATTTCAGGGCCTTGGAGGGTGCGAGAGAAAAAGGCGACGGGCCTGCCCACCTGGTTAAGTGTGGCGGCCAGGGCGAAATCAGATGCATCACTCTCCACCTGGAAGGGGATGGACTCATTGACAGCGTGCATCGTGGCTTTCGCGATGTCAGCTTTTATCCCTTCAAAGGCTAGGCAAGCCTCTGCTGTCAGGGGAAAAGAGGTAGACTTTATGAGCGGACGGGCTTTGTCCGCGTAATTGGGAACCCACTGTGCATAATACGAGAAGAAGCCTAAGCATCTTCTCAGTGCTTTGATGCTAGTGGGTAGGGGAAGTTCAAGGAGGGGACGCATACAGTCTGGATCAGGGCCGATGACCCCGTTTTCCACCACGTATCTGAGGATTGCTCGGCGGTGCTTGCTGAATACACACTTCTCCCTGTTATAGGTCAGATTCAGGCGAGACGCAGTGCATAAAAACTTCAGGAGGTTGGCGTCGTGGTCCTGCTGGTCATGGCCGCAGATAGTGACGTTGTCCAGGTACGGGAAGGTAGCCCGTAGCCCGTTTTGGTCCACCATTCGGTCCATCTCACGCTGGAAGACCGAGACCCCATTAGTGACGCCGAAAGGGGCTCTTAAGAAGTGGTAGAGACGGCCATCCGCCTCAAAGGCCGTGTATTTTCGGTCCTCTGGGCGAATGGGGAGCTGGTGGTAGGCTGACTTCAAGTCAATGGTGGGGAACACCCGGTACTGCGCAATCTGGTTGACCATGTCAGATATGCGCGGGAGAGGATACGCGTCCAGCTGCGTGTACCTATTAATGGTCTGACTATAGTCTATGACCATCCGGGGCTTGTCTCCAGTCTTGACCACCACGACTTGTGCTCTCCATGGGCTAGTGCTAGGTTGAATGACCCCTTCCCTGAGGAGCCGCTGAACCTCAGATCGAATAAAGATCCGATCCTCAGCGCTGTAATGCCTGCTCTTAGTCGCGATGGGCTTGCAGCCTGGCATGAGATTTGCAAATAAGGAAGGCGGGGTAATTTTGAGTGTCGAGAGACTGCATGTGGAGCGCGCTGGGCAATTTGGAGGCTGCTGTTCTCCCACTGAAAGTGGAGGGAGTGGCCCATCGTACTGCAGGGTCACACTCTTCAGGTGGACCATAAAGTCTAGTCCCAGGAGTACCGGGGCGCAAAGGTGCGGTAACACGAGGAGCCTGAAGTTCTCATAAACTGTGCCCCGCACCGTTAAAGTTACCACACAGCTCTCAAGAACAATAACAGATCGGGACCTCGACGCCATAGAGATTGTCTGCCTGACAGTTTGCACGTGGAGAGCGCACCGTTTCACTGTATCCGGATGGATGAAACTCTCCGTGCTCCCGCTGTCAAACAGGCAATGTGTCAGGCGTCCGTTTACCTCTATGTCCATCATGGACTTGTCGAGTCTGTGAGGCTTGGCCTTGTCCAGGATGATTGACGCCACTGTTGGATCCCGAGTGTAACTGCAGGCAGCTGAGATAGTCGACGACGAGGACCCCTGCTGGTCTTCTGCGGCCGGTGTCGACCAAAATGGCTGCGTCCATGGATCGCACGTGGTCGATGGCGTTGAAAGTGGCGGCAACCGCAGGTCGCACGTGTCTTGCGTCGTCGTCATCAGAAATGGTGGCGCCCGTGAATCGCACGTGGTTGAAGACATCGACGAAGCCGGAGACGAGGAGACGGATCCTGGGGAGTCACACGCAGCACTGCTTGGCTTAGAAGGGGGCTTTGCTCGGCACACTTCTGCATAGTGCCCTTTCTTCCCACAAGCGGAGCAAAATACCGTCCTGGCCGGACATCTCTGACGAGGGTGCTTCGCCAGTCCACAGAAATAGCACCGAGGGCCTCCTGGAGCTGCTGCAGCCGTCAGGTCTGAAGTTGAAAGCATGATCGCGCAGTTCCGAGGAGCCGCCGGGTACTGTTGAGTCGGTGGCTGTACTTGCCACGATGTTCCCACGTGGTCGGTGGGGTAAGTTTCAAGACTTCTGGAGGCCGTTTCCATCGCATCAGCCAATTCTACCATCTTAGCCAGGTCCAAGTTACCTTGCTCTCGCAGCCGCAGGCGATTATAGGATGAGCCGATTCCCGCCACGAACGCATCTCGGATCAGATCGTTAGTGTATTGAATAGCCGACACTGGCTTGCAATTGCAGGCTCTGGCTAGCTGCTGAAGTTCGCGCAGGTACTGTCCCGTCGTTTCGCCGGGCTGCCGCCGTCGAGTGGCTAGTAGGTGACGAGCATGAATTTCGTTTAGCGGTTTATGGTACAGCTTCTTGAGTAATTCGATGGCCTCTTTGTAATCTTGGGAATCACGGATTGTTGCATACACAGTGTCGCTTACCCTTGCGTGGAGGACCCGCAATCTGTCGGCGTCGGTTTGGACTGCTGTTGAGGCGTCGATGTAATCCTGGAAACACTTCAACCAATGGTCGGAAGTGTTCGACGCTCCCGCGGCACGCGGATCCAAGGTTAGCCGATCGGGTTTCAGCATCTGCTCCATTTTTTTTTCAGAACAAAATTTGTTGCGAATAAAATTGATGCGCGATTAATCCACTCGGGAGGCTAGAACGTACCTGGGAATAAAGGCTTTTATTCGCAACAAGAATAGAGCATACTGCTTAACAATACTATCCCAGACTAAGGGTCACTAGGAAGTGGCAGTGACCTTTATACTCCTATAAGAAGGCGGAGCCAAATTGATGTACCACAGAACAATGCTAACAGGTGGAACACCCCAACCATAACCCCAACAGTAACAAGAGTAACATATCGCTTCTCGGCCTTTTGGCTAAGATCAAGTGTAGTATGGTCGGCAGCCCATGGTCGGCTGCACTTGGTTGAGGTCATTAGGTTACACTGAAGCTTCATATGTTTCATATGAAGCAATTTTTAAAAGCGGCATCTCGGCCTTTTGGCTAAGATGCAAATGAGCTCAAGTCTTGGAGGAGGAACCTCCCCCTTCTCCAATCAGCTTGGCTCATGTAGATCAGGCCCAGGACAGGGTGGTTTGGTCGCTCGCCCTGTCTTGTCAGCCTGGATCTGAAATGTCTCAACTTGTTGAGACTCTGAATTGGATTTGATTTGATTGAATTGGAAAAGTATAAAAAAAACATATGTACAAGTACCCATAGTGATAACCATCTATGGTTCAGTACCCATAGTGGTAACCATCTATGGTTCACCACAACCATCATACATTTTGTCATTCAATCTATCCTGTCTTCCACCCTTTCTTAAATCTTCCCCTCCATTCTGCCTTCCATTCCCCCTTTTCTTGCCTCTGTACTTGCTTTAAGTGTGTCACATCGCTAACTTTATCCAGTTCTGACACAAGGTTATTGACCTGGAATGTTAATTCTCTTTATCTCTTTAAAGACTCTGCCAAACTTGCAGACTAGTTCCAGAACTTTCAGTTTTATTTTCGTACTGTTTTTTGATCAAAGAATTATTATCTCAACTGTTCATTGAAAAACGAGTTTTCAAAAAAGAAGGACTGAATGAAAGAAATGTTTATAATACAAAAGGAAAATATTGCCGATAAGGGAAATCTAAAATAAAAACCGAAAATGCTGGAAATGCTCAGCAGGTCAGGTGGCATGTGTGGAGAGAAACAATGTCAACATTTCAGGCTGATGACCTTTCATTGGAACTGAGGAAAGAAAATAAATTTAATAGGCTTTTAGCAACTGAATAGGGGAGGGGTGTGACACAAATACGGGATTTGGGGTGGGGGGGGGGGAGAAGAAAAGCTAATCTGCCCACCGAAACGAACAAAAGAGGCCTTAATAGGCTGCCACAGGTCACCAGGCCCCTTTCAACTGCAATGGGTCAAACTTCCAGAGAGCTTTAAGTGGATTGCACGCAGACACAAAAAGACTTTTTCAATTCAAAGCACCCTAAATAGGCAATGGCTTTCCCTGACTGTGTGAAAACTTTGGCCCTGTTTGAACGCAGCAGCTGATAAGGCGATTTTGGATTACTATATGGCATTACCACTTGTCTTATTTGGAAAATGACTTGACTTTTTTTCCTGATCACATGATAGCAGCCATTCTAAGGTTTGAACTGTGTAAAGACTGGTTGCGAACAATCGTTTTGACATGTCGATACCCAGGGAAAAGTTTGAGCAACAGCTTCAGAAAGGTTTCTTGGCCAAGGGAGGACAAAGTTGAAGATATTAAGAAATCAATTACTGTTTCTGTTGAAAAAGTCCACTTTTTACTTAAGTGACTTTCAGCAGTAGTTTTTGTAATTAAGCCTTATCTTGATTAAGACTGAATATTGTCTGCTGGGTTATTTTTAAATCGAACTATTCATAACTTAAAAGGGGGCCACATACGCACACAACCTCTTAGCTGATGGGCGACTTTTAAGGAAAAGCCTGTTCCGTGGTTGTGATGGGGAGGAAGAATAAAAGGAAAGGTCTGCGGTAGGGTGAAAGTGCAGGAGAGATTAAATGACAATTTCATGGTACAAAAGCCAAAGGGAGTTGTAATGGATGAAGCAAAGAAAGAGGTGTGTCCAGATGAGCTGTGAATGGCTGGATGACAGCTGTCTGAACACAAAATTAAGGCATAACAGAAGTGGGAAAAAAATGTGAAATAAAATGTTGGCAGAGGTTACAGTGTAAAAAAGTTGAACTCCATGTTAAATGCAAAGCCTGAAGAATGCTGAGTCAAAGGATGAGGTGTTCTTCCTCAAGTTTGCTTCAAGCTTCATGGAAACATTGGAAAGAAAGATCATAAGGAGAGCAAGGTGGAGAACTGAAATCACAAGTGACAAGAAGGTCAAGGTCATGTTTGTGGACTGAATGGAGACATTCTGCAAAGTAGTCACCCAGTCTGTCTCTCCTCAGTACCAAGGTGATCATATTGTGAGCAGTGAATGCAGTAGACTAAATTGAAAACAGTCCAAATAACTCACTGTTTCACTTGGAAGGACGGTTTGTGGGGGAGAAGGGAGGCAGTAAAATGACAGTTTTTGCAAGTCCTGTGTTTGTATGGGAAGCTGTCATAGGAGACAAAGGGTCATCTGGATTCAAAAAGTCAGCTATTTTCTCTCCTTACAGATGCTGCCAGACCTGCTGAGATTTTCCAGCATTTCCTCTTTTGGTGTCATAGGAGAAGGATGGGGTGTTGCGGGTGACTGAAGAGTGGGTTAGGGTGTTGCGGAGGGAACAGCCCCTTGGGAATGCTGAAAGAAAGAAATTAGTTGCATGCGTGATTGATATGAAAGTTTGTGTCTTCAGGATTGGTTGGAAGATAGTTTATACTGTGAAACAATGGGCCCATATACTGCTGGAATGGTATGAGTTTACAATCCCTACAACAGTTGTCACTGTGAACAGCCATGAAGGCAGTTATTGTAGTGCAGTGATAAATCATGTGGTAACCTGTATTAATGGACAGTACAGTTATGAATCTTGCAGAGTGGATTAAATAAGAAACCAAATTAGGCCAATCTTAATTAAGACTCTTTCTGTTAGAAATCCCAACAGGCACAATAAATGATGAAAAAAGTTCATTAAAGAGTAAAGTGGTGGTATTATTTGCCTGATCGACAGGAAAGAAACTTAAGCTTTAACGTTCCTAAAATGAAAAAATTATGCTTGATCTGCACTCAACAGCTCAGATGACCAAATTTTTTGATGGGAGAGTCTCCTTCTCATTTGATCGGTGTTTGTCACATGATATTTTGCGCAATAAACTTGGTTTGTAGGATGTTTGGCTGCGTTGCCTAAAAACCCAATGAGGCGGCAGCTCATAGAAGTCCACAGTTTACTTTCAACTGGGAATTGGTGGTTATGCTGGTAACAGAAAGGTTGGTTCACATTGCTTCAGTGGAGGAACTTGCTTTTGGTGCTAAGAGTTTGCATTGTCCTTCTGCAGGAGATCCAGCAAGTGTTTGTTCCCCTGTTTGAGGCTCAACACCATTCTCCAGTAAAAGCAAAAACGCAAACTCTATGAAGGGAGGTCACAAATGAGTCACTATAGTTACTGACATTCCGTGTACCCAACTGCAAATGAGCAAGAGAACTGCTGGTATCAGGTGGAATGGACTCAATTTAGCCAATCTATCTTGGAGGGCCATCACCCATTATCACAGACTTGTTATGGCATGGAAGGAGGCCATTTGGCCCATCATGTCTGCAACATTTCTCTAAAATGGGCATCATGACTTGATGCCATTCCCTTGCCTTTTCCTAATACTCTAGTTTTTAAATTTATTTATTGGTGTCGCAAGTCATTATTTCTATTCAAGTAATCATCTCATGCCCCATTGAATGCCTTGATTGAACTTGCTTCCACCAAACTATAGGCAGTACATTTCAGACCCAAACAACTTGTATGAAATAGTATTTTCACAAATCACATTTGCTTCTTTTGAAAATCACTTTCTTGTGGTCTCTTGTTCCTGATCCTTTTACAAGCGGGAACAGTTTCCTCTTATCTACTTTGACCAGCACCCCCCCATGATTTTGAACATCTCTATCAAATCTTCTCATAGCCTTCTTCTCTCCAAGAAAAAACAGTTCCAACTTCTCTAATCTATCCTCATAACTGAGATTTCTCATCCTTGGAACCATTCTTGTAAACCTCTTCCGCACTCTCTCCAATGCATTCACATCCTTCCGATAGTGTGACTCCCAGAACTGTATACAATATTCCAGCTGAGGTCTAAATAGATTGTGTGATGGAGTGGGCTATGTTCACATCCCTGTGTAGTTTCTTGCGGTCTTGGACAGAGCATAGAATCATAGAATCATAGAAACCCTACAGTACAGAAAGAGGCCATTCGGCCCATCGAGTCTGCACCGACCACAATCCCACCCAGGCCCTACCCCCATATCCTGACATATTTACCCACTAATCCCTCAAACCTACGCATCTCAGGACACTAAGGGCAATTTTTAGCATGGCCAATCAACCTAATACGCACATCTTTGGTAGGGCAGGAGCCATACCAAGCTGTGATACTTCTAGAAAGGACCCTTCCAAGGTGCATCTGTAAAAATTGGTGAGAATCGTTGCCAACATCCTAAATTTCCTTAGCCTTCTGAGAAAGTAGAGAACGTCCGAGAAGCTTGGAGCACATTCTCTACCTTGTCGCATCATCAGACAGTCAACATGCAGGTAAAAGTCTTTTTCGCAGCCACTTTCAGCATCTGTTCCAGCCAGAATGCACCTCCCCTTTTAGAGGTTCAGGCTAACTTTAATTAGTGCAGATGAACTTCAAGTAGTGCTAACCTCACACAAATGTGAGCCCCCTTCTGAGGCGTGCAGGCACTCAGCAATGCATTTAACACTTTGCTGAATATTACAATTCTTTGCAGTCATCAGAAAGTGTGTATGCTTTATATATTATGGCATGGTGGCACAGTGGTTAGCACTGCTGCCTCACAGCTCCAGGAACCTGCTTTCGATTCCTGGCATGGGTCACTGTCAGTGTGGAGTTAACACGTTCTCCCCATGCCTGTGTGGGTTTCCTCCAGGCGCTCCGGTTTCCTCTCACAGTCCAAAGATGTGTAGGTTGGGTGCGTTGGCCATGCTAAATTGCTCCTTAGTGTCCCGAGATACGTAGGTTAGAGGGATTAGCGGGGTAAATATGTCGGGTTACGGGGATAGGGCCTGGGTGGGATTGTTGTTGGTGCGGAGTTGACGAGTCGAATGGCCTTCTTCTGCACTGTAGGATTTCTATATTAAAACAACATGTGATAATGGTGCATCGCAATTCCTGCACCCGATTCTGAGAGTTGTCCCTCGGTTCTCCTAATTAACAAACATTAGCTTCATTTTACTCTGAAACAATAAGAACAGATCACTTTCTAATGGATGATAAATTGATGTCAAATTTGACCTTTATTGACTGTGCAATTAACTAAAATTCATTTGTTGTCATGGTGCTAGATTAATTACCAATTAGCCTTTCTGTGATGCGTTTAGAATGCCCTTTCCCACCTCATCACTAGAGAGACATCCTGCTTTTTACTTTTCTATGAGGTCAAGGCTTAAGTCTCAGTTTGAATGCCAAATGAGCATTGCTAGTCAGGCATAGCAAAATCCAATCTCATTCACAGGAAGAGCAGAATGGACCATAAAATTATCTGATTTTCCGATTTCATGGTGTACGTTTTACTGGAAGTGTTGGATGTAGCCTTTAACATCTATGGGTAAGGTGGCATACCAACTGAACACTGGTCACAAAGCATTGAAGTGGAACATTATTATCTTTACCAGTTTTGGATGGACTTCTGCTATAAGAATTTATAATAGTCACTACAATGAAACCTCTGCTTTGTGATACTTATGAAGTTCACTTGCGGAGAATATGTGTGCTTGATAAACTGATCACCTTTTAATGATTGTGCAATTATGACATAAACCATTTTAATTTAAGAAATAGCCGTGAATGTGTATCAAAATCGCCAACTGTTTGATAAGAAAGGAATCACGTAAAATATGAAAAGGGATTTATCTTTTTGTATCATACTCTCTGAATTACACTTCGAACCTTGAAAGCAGTTCCATTACAAATTGCACCCTCTTTGTTAGATAACTCTAGATCCACACCCAAAAAGTATTGGGCAAGATTCTCCGGTCTCCCAGCCAAGTGTTTCCCGCTATCGTGAGGTGGCACATTGCTAGAGGCGGGACTCTCTGGTCCTGTCGCTGTCAATGGGAATTCCCATTAATGTCACCCCCACACCGGTAGGAAACCCACAGGTTGGGGTGCACTGCTGGCGGGACCAGAGAACCTTGCTAGCTTGAATAGCTGGAGAAATCTGGCTATTATTTGTAACTTTTGATATTCCAAGTAACACTTTATTTACATAGAAATTTTGTGCATGAAGAAACTCTTTCAATGGATGATGCACCTTATTTTTCAGTGCAGTCAGTTTACTCCGCTTACTGGCAAATAAGGATAATTTTAGTACATATTATTGTAAAATGCCTTTAAGGGATAACAGCATGTCATCACTCGCAGAGAAGTGTGTCACGTGATCCAGTCTTAATTTCACTTTGGCCTGTGAGCAGTGAATGCAACACACACAACTCTGCTGCTGATGCCTTCAAACTTTTTCTGCATTTGTATAACTTCTTATCTACCTACCAAATAAATCAACCCCTTATGAGTGATTGGTGCCTCAATATCATTAAAACAGGACATAGGTTCCAAGGGCACGGCCTCAGAACCTTTAGAACCGAGATGAGGAGGAACTTCTTTAATGGTGAAACAATGGAATTCATTGCATCAGAAGACTGTGGAGGCCAGGTCGTTGAGAATATTTAAGGCAGAGATAGCTAGGCTCTTGATGGGTAAGGGGATCAAAGATTCCAGGGAAAAAGGGGAAGAATGGAGTTGAGAAACTTATCAGCCGTGATTGAATGGTGGAGCAGACATGATGGGCCGAATGGCCTAATTATGCTCCTATATCTTATGGTTATGGTATTCAGCGGAGGTCAAACAGTGTTTAAAGTTTATTTATTAGTGTCACAAGTAGGCTTACATTAACACTGCAATGAAGTTACTGTGAAAATCCACAAGACGCCACACTCTGGCACCTGGTCGGGTACACTGAAGTAGAATTTAGCATGGCCAATGCACCTAATCAGCACATCTTTTGGACTCTGGGAGGAAACTGGAGCACCCAGAGGAAACTCACGCAGACACAGGGAGAACGTGCAGACTCTGCACAGACCCAAGCCGGGAATCAAATCCAGGTCTGTGGCACTGTGAGGCAGCAGTGTTAACCACTGTGCTGCCCCATACCGCTGTGTGGCAGTAACATTAAGTACAGATACAACACAGTGAACAGTCTTGGGTTGTGCCACACAGCATGAGACAACCGTTGGCATTTTAGACACACTGAAATGAGATTGCCGTATCGGAGAATGTTAAAACCGCAATGTGCTGACCACACAGTAAAGAGGTAAGCAGACGGATCCCTCACGGTGTGATTGCAGCACATAACCCCTCAGTTCAGTGAGTGGGGCAGCACATTGAGAGGACCAGCACTGGGTTAGCTCAGTCTGGAAAGGTGAGTGACCAGGGTGTAGGCCGGATTGATAGCGAATGAGAGAGAGTCAAACAAAACAAGAACAAACAATCAAAACCATCATCAAATCGGGCCAGAGAATGTTGCAATTATAATGGGCAGTTTCAGGAGTTGTTGAACAACAGATTGAATAAAACAAGGAGGAATGTCATAAAGATCTCGTCAAAATGTCCACAAAATTCCCAGTTTGAATTGGGATGCAGCTGACCTTCTGTCCAAACTCAAAATATTTGAACAGTATACAGAGGTATGGTTTACTGATTCAGGGGTATCTGAGTCAGACAAGCAAAGCATAAAAATTCAACTAACAATTGGGAATGAAAGTCTACACAGGCTGAACATGCCAGAATCAACAGTAGAGAAAAACGGATCATCAAAAGATAGGGAGTAAATTGAAAGACTGATTCACATCTACACCCATGGAAGCTTTCCAGAAAGATCTGTTGGACAAATCCAAGGCTACCAAGGATGGACATAAACATGAAGCAATCCTCACGGGTCAATGGAAGTTACAGGTTCTATGTACTATCCCAATTTTGATGCACTCGCAAGCACACCAAAGTTTGGTAAAGAAGAACACAAAACAGTACATCACAGGAAACATATAGAAACTAGAAGCAGGTGTAGGCCATTCGGCCCTTTGAGCCTGCTCCGCCATTCATTTTGAACATGGCTATTCATTGAATTTAATATCCTGATTCCCCCTTCCTCCCATATCCCTTGATCTCTCTAGCAAAAGCAATATCTAATTTCTTCTTGAAATCAGGCAATGTTTTGGCCTCAACTACATTCTGTGGTAGTGAATTCCACACATTCACCACGCTCTGGGTGAAGAAATTTCGCCTCACCTCAGTTCCAAAAGGTTTACCCCCTATCTTCAAACTATGACCCCTAGCTGTGGACTCCCCCGCCATTGGGACCATTCTTTCTGAATCTAACCTGTCTAACCCTGTTTGAATTTTATAAGTTTCGATGAGATTCCCTCTCACTCTTCTGAACTCTCCTCATATGACAGAACTGCCATCCCAGGAGTCAGCCTGGTGAACCTTTGCTGTACTCCTTCTATATCAAGGATATCTTTCCTCAGAGAAGGACAACAAAACTACACACAATGCTCCAGATGTGGCCTCACCAACGCCCTGTACAATTGCAGCAAAACTTCCCTATCCCACAAACAGGCCCTTTGGCCCACCAAGTCTGTGCCAATGCAGATGCCTCTCTAATCTAATATTTTCTTGCCTCTATGTGGTCCATAATATATATATATATCCATATCCATATCAATAAATATTGAAGATGCGGCCTTCTGCACCAAGGGAATTTCCAGATTCAAACTTTTTGGGTGGAATTTTCCAGCCATGCTCGTCCAAAGACTGGAAAATCACGCTTGAGGTCAACGGATCTTTGCATGGTCCGTCTCCGCCCACTGCAATTCCCATGGCGGGTGGGACGGAAAAATTCCGCCTATTATCTTTGTATGGTTGTTCATTTGTATCTATTCTAAATAAATTAACCCACAATGTGTTATGTCCTGTTATGAGTGATTGGTACTCTTATATCATTATAATAGCACAACATTTACTGCAATTTAAACTTGGGCGAAAGTTCTCCCATTTTGGGACTAAGTCTTTTGGTGAGGCAGGAATGTGGAGTGTTGCAAGTGTGAAATAATACATTTTGGAAGGTCCAATGAATGGAGGAATTATGCAGTAAATGGAACACCCCTTAGGAGTATTGACAGGCAGAGAGACCTGGGTGTACATGTCCACCAATCACTGGAAGTCCAACACAGGTGGATATGGTAGTCAAGAAAGCATACGGCATGCTTGCCTCCATCGGTCGGGGCATTGAGTATAAAAATTGGCAGGTCATGCTGCAGCTGTACAGAACCTTAGTTAGGCTTCATTTAGAATATTGTGTACAATTCTGGTCGCCACACTACCCGAAGGTTGTGGATGCTTTGGAGAGGGTACAGAAGAGGTTTACCAGATGTTGCCTGGTCTGGAGGATATTAGCTTTAAGGAGATAGCTTTGTTAGATAAACTTGGTTTATTCTCACTGGAACAACGGAAGTTGAGAGGTGACCTGATAGAGGTTTACAAGATTATAAGTGGCATGGACAGAGTGGATCATCAGGTTCTCTGTCCGAGGGTAGAAAAGTCAAGTACTAGGGGACATAGATTTAGGGTGCATGGGGAAATGCTCAGAGGAGATGTGCGAGGCAAGTTTTTTTACATAGAGGGTGATGAATGTCTGGAACGCGCTGCCCGGGGAGGTGGTGGGAGCAGGTACAATAACGGTGCTTAAAGGGCAACTAGACGAATGCATGAATAGGATGGGAATGGAAGGATACGGACTCTGTAAGTGCATACAGTTTTAGTTTAGGCAAGCATCAAGATATGCACAGGCTTGGAGGGCCAAAGGGCCTGCTCCTGTGCTGTACTTTTTTTTGTTCTTTTTGTTCTTTGTTTCCCATTGCAGAGGCCGGCAGGAAACCATATCAAATCTTCCAGTCCCGACCTTGTTACTTATCCACACCGGTGCTTCGCACCATATTTCATGGTGGGGCAGACTGATGGCGCACAGTCTACAGTTATGTTCAGGCGCTATATTGAAAAGGCTCCCAACATCACTGACCCATTATTGAAGAAAGAAGGTGGACCTCCTGAAAATGAAGATGGATCTCCAGGAACATTCTAAGACACTCCAGCAGACCGAATCTGGAAGGTCCACCTGCAAATGCTCCCCTGACACCATTGCTGGTGATACAAGGCCCAGGGTGTGGGCAGTCTGATCTCTAGAGGCAACGCTAGGCATTGTTCAGATGAGTCCCAACATCCGCATACTAAATTGGTTCAAATGTGGTTTGCGGCAGTGTGTTTTCCCGCTGGCATCCTGGAGAATCTGGCATAGATGCTCAAGCCTTCATCGGCTGAAGAGAGGCTGAATAGACTGGGACTTTTTTCCCTGGAGCATAGGAGGCTTAGTGGTAATCTTATAGAGGTCTATAAAATAATGAGTGGCATAGATCAGCTAGATAACACCTTTTCCCAAAGGTAGTGGAGTCTAAAACTAGAGGACACAGGTTCAAGGTGAGAGGGGAGAGATACAAAAGTGTCCAGAGGAGCAATTTTTTCACAGAGGGTGGTGAGTGTCTGGAACAAGCTGCCAGAGTTGTAGTAGAGGCGGGTACAATTTTGTCTTTTAAAAAGCATTTAGATAATTACATGGGTAAGAAGGGTACAGAGGGATATGGTCCAAACAGGGGCAATTGGAACTAGCTTAATGGTAAAAAAAAAGGTGACATGGACAAGTTGGGCCAAAGAGCCTGTTTCCATGCTGTAAACCTCTATGACTCTTATCAAACCAATAATGGGATGCAGATTAGTTTCACGCTGGCCTCTGGCAGGTTTTATGACCAGTCATTGTGGGCACTAGTGGAAGATCCCGCTGTCAACTCATGCCAGTGTAAAACCAATTTCTGGGCCTCCCGCCCTATACTTCTCCCCCGCCTCCCCAACATGCTCACCATAGAACCGGCCAGTGAGGACTTGGGAAAATTCTGCTCCTGAGTTATTTTAGGACATACAAACCAAAACAACGAGACTATTAGATCTTGTTTGATCAGTGTTTCAACTTTATTTATTTGCTTTTGATTCCTTCACATTGTTAACAAACAAAAACATACATCTCAGTTCTAAAATTTTCAGAAATTATGTGGCAAGCACAGCCATTTGCGGGGATGGGGTGGGGAGTGGGGTGGTTGCAGGTTGCTGTTACCATTTGTGAAGTGAAGTGCTTCTTAATTTGACTCCTAAGGGGCACTTTAACTCTAATATTAATGTTCTAGATTATTTACTTTTCAAAATAATTCCTCTGCATTTACCATATTGAATTTTGTTATAATTTTAAAGCCCTTGATTACAGTCCAAAAGATGTGCTGGTTAGGCGCATTAGCCATGTTAAATTCACCCATAGTGTAGTCAAATAGGTGCTGGAGCGTGGTGACTAGGGGATTTTCACAGTAACATCATTGCAGTGTAATATAAGCCTACTTGTGACACTATAAATAAACTTTACATTAGACCAATTCTCAATTGTCTAAATCCAAAGGAATTCAAGTGTATGAAATTTTAAGTGTTCCGAAAGAGAGAAAATCATTGGGATTAATTGGACCCCCAAAAAACCAGAGGTACTTCTGCAGAAAACTAATTTAAAAATCTGTTCTAATTTTGCAAATTACTGAAACTGAACAAACAGTAAAACTATGCATTTAAAGAGGAGTGCTTGGACCCTCAGAACATTTTACAGCTAATGAATGAAGTGTATTCACTATTCTTTTGAAAGTAAAAGTGGCAGCCAACTTGCACAAGGAAATTTGTTAATTTGTTTTGGTGGACCCATGCCATAGAGTTTTTATTAAGTTAATGTTTCTCAGAAGACGAAGGAAATTTGGCATGTCAGCAACAACTCTCACCAACTTTTACAGATGCACCATAGAAAGCATTCTTTCTGGTTGTATCACAGCTTGGTATGGCTCCTGCTCTGCCCAAGACTGCAAGAAACAACAAAAAGTCGTGAATGTAGCCCAATCCATCAAACCAGCCTCCCATCCATTGAGTCTGTCTACATTTCCTGCTGCCTCGGCAAAGCAGCCAGCATAATTAAGGACCCCATGCACCTCAGACATTCTCTCTTCGACCTTCTGTCAGGAAAAAGATACAAAAGTCTGAGGTCACGTACCAACTGACTCAATAACAGCTTGTTCCCTGCTGCCGTCAGTCTTTTGAATGGACCTACCTTGCATTAAGTTGATCTTTCTCTACACCCTAGCTATGACTGTAACACTACATTCTGCACTCTCTCATTTCCTGCTCTATGAACGGTATGCTTTATCTGTATAGCACGCAAGAAACAATACTTGCTAATACAGGTGACAATAATAAATCAAATCAAATCAAATGCTTATGAAGGATGATATTGAAGAAGTCGAGCATCAAGGTGATGTAAGTGTGAGTTAGGGTTTAAGCATAGGTCAAAGAGAAGTAAAGAGTATACTTAATTCTGGTAGTGAAATATAGAAATCTCTGCTGTGGCCCAGATGTGATACAGAAAGCTCAGTTAAAAATAGAAGAGAACTCCAGAATCTAGTATTTAAAGCTTTAGTCAGTGCTGACATGACTTTAACCTTGGGTGTACAGGAGATATTTAAGAGATGATTCTCCAGGGTGCTATGATGATAGTGCAGAAAGGAGGATTTGTTAATAAACTTAATCCCAACTGAACATGCTCGAAAATCCCAACTAATCACTTGTAATAGGGACTTTCTGTAGTTGTGTCTAGCATCTCAAACAAAATTAGTTTTTTGAATGAGAATCTTTCAATGTATTGTGATTCTGACCAAGATGGTTTATTGGCAGCTATATAGATGTGGGGTTTGCAAGCTGAAAAATGATTGAGAGGGACAAGTGAGGATGCAAATACAGAAATTGGAATTGTTGAGACATTGGGGGAACCAGCTGATATAAATCAGAGATGAATTAGTAAGACTTGGAGTTAAACTTTCTGTCTCCACTGTCTTAAGTTTAAAGTTTATTTATTAGTGTCTCAAGTAGGCTTACATTAACACTGCAATGAAGTTATTGTGAAAATCCCCTGGTTGCCACACTCCGGCTCTTGTTTGTATACTCTGAGGGAGAATTTAGCATGGCCAGTGCACCTAACAAGCACATCTTTGGGACTGCGGTCAGGAACGAAAGTGGACTGGGCCTGAAAATATGGCACTAGACAGTATGTAGTTTCTCTGAACACATTCCCAGCACTGGCGATTTAAGGCAGTCGACTATCATGAGGCAATCAAGCTCATTAAAAACCTGAACAATTCTTAAGAAGAGTCATTCAGATGAAAGATGTTAACTACGCTTTTCTCTGCACTTTTGCTGCCAGACTTGCTGGGCTTTTGCAGCATTTTCTGTTTTTAATTCATTAAAAAATTTGTTTTGGGCAGTTTAAGGAGGTCACCTGGGATTTTCGAGTCAGCCTCCAGTTTCCCAACGTAGTGGGGGAGGGCGATATGTGGGTGTTGGTGCAACTACCTGGATTTGGGCATCCAGTGGCAGTTCAGGAGGGCAGTGTTCCCGGTCAGGAGGTCAGTGTTCCCGGTCAGGAGGTCAGTGTTCCCGGCAGGAGGGCAGTGTTCCCGGTCAGGAGGGCAGTGTTCCCGGTCAGGAGGGCAGTGTTCCCGGTCAGGAGGGCAGTGTTCCCGGTCAGGAGGGCAGTGTTCCCGGTCAGGAGGTCAGTGTTCCCGGCAGGAGGGCAGTGTTCCCAGCCAGGAGGGCAGTGTTCCCAGCCAGGAGGGCAGTGTTCCCGGTCAGGAGGGCAGTGTTCCCGGTCAGGAGAGCAGTGTTCCCGGTCAGGAGGGCAGTGTTCCCGGCAGGAGGGCAGTGTTCCTGGCAGGAGGGCAGTGTTCCCAGCAGGAGGGCAGTGTTCCAGGTAGGAGGGCAGTGTTCCAGGTCTGGAGGGCAGTGTTCCCGGTCTGGAGGGCAGTGTTCCCGGTCTGGAGGGCAGTGTTCCAGGTCTAGAGGGCAGTGTTCCCGGTCTGGAGGGCAGTGTTCCAGGTCTGGAGGGCAGTGTTCCAGGTCTGGAGGGCAGTGTTCCCAGCCAGGAGGGCAGTGTTCCAGCCAGGAGGGCAGTGTTCCAGCCAGGAGGGCAGTGTTCCAGCCAGGAGGACAGTGTTCCAGCCAGGAGGGCAGTGTTCCAGCCAGGAGGGCAGTGTTCCAGCCAGGAGGGCAGTGTTCCAGCCAGGAGGGCAGTGTTCCAGCCAGGAGGGCAGTGTTCCAGCCAGGAGGGCAGTGTTCCAGCCAGGAGGACAGTGTTCCTGGTCTGGAGGGCAGTGTTACAGGCAGGAGGGCAGTGTTCCCAGTCAGGAAGGCAGTGTTCCCGGTCAGGAGGGCGGTGTTCCCGGTCAGGAGGGTGGTGTTCCCGGTCAGGAGGGCGGTGTTCCTGGTCAGGAGGGCGGTGTTCCCGGTCAGGAGGGCGGTGTTCCCGGTCAGGAGGGCGGTGTTCCCGGTCAGGAGGGCGGTGTTCCCGGTCAGGAGGGCGGTGTTCCCGGTCTGGAGGACAGTGTTCCCGGTCTGGAGGTCAGTGTTCCTGGTCAGGAGGACAGCGTTCCAGGCAGGAGGGCAGCGTTCCAGGTCTGGAAGGCAGCGTTCCTGGTCTGGAGGGCAGCGTTCCTGGTCTGGAGGGCAGCGTTCCTGGTTTGGAGGGCAGCGTTCCCAGTCTGGAGGGCAGCGTTCCTGGTCTGGAGGGCAGCGTTCCTGGTTTGGAGGGCAGCGTTCCCAGTCTGGAGGGCAGCGTTCCCGGTCTGGAGGGCAGCGTTCCCGGTCTGGAGGGCAGCATTCCCGGTCTGGAGGGCAGTGTTCCCGGTCAGGAGGGCAGCGTTCCCGGTCAGGAGGGCAGCGTTCCAGGCAGGAGGGCAGTATTCCCGGTCTGGAGGGCAGCGTTTCCGCTCTGGAGGGCAGTGTTCCCGGCAGGAGAGCAGTGTTCCAGGCAGGAGGGCAGTATTCCCGGTCTGGAGGGCAGCGTTTCCGCTCTGGAGGGCAGTGTTCCCGGCAGGAGAGCAGTGTTCCAGGCAGGAGAGCAGTGTTCCTGGTCTGGAGGGCAGTGTTCCTGGTCTGGAGGGCAGTGTTCCAGGAAGGTGGGCAGTGTTCCCCGTCTGGAGGGCAGTGTTCCCGGTCAGGAGGGCAGTGTTCCTGGTGTTCCTGAAATGGAATTGGTGATAATGGTCGAGTTTGTGATGGGAACCAAATACAATGAAATAAAAACAAAAGGCTAGAAATACTCAGGTGGGACAGTATGTAGAGATAGGAGAGTTATCGTTTTGAGTCCAACGTGGTTATTGCTGGGTGGGGCGGGGAGGGCGGGGAGGGGTGTAGGAACCGAGCTGTTAATGTTCCTGACTTCTGCTACCCACCTCGAGGGTGATAATTCAGCCCAATGACTTAGCTGCAAAGGATAGAGTTTGTGATGTTGACTAACTTTCAAACTAAGTACCTTTTCTTTCAACAATGTGTCACCCGCTATAAAGCCCATGTCAATTGAAGGTATGTAAATGTTCCCGTATCCTGCAAGGAAACTCTGTGGCTTCCCTTGACAGAATACAAGAAGCAATTTAATGGCGATGTGTCTTGACACCAGCCTCCAAATCTTTAACCCGTCTCTGTCACTCTATGTTCTTATCACTTTCTATTGATAGAATTGAAGTCAATGCTTTGCTGAAGATTGTTCCATTGGTTTCCTTCGGTTTTATTCTATAAGCTCTTGTTATTCTCTGTAGCCTCACTGCATTGAAATTAGGTGTCATTGTAATCTCTCTGAGTTCCTCACCCGAGTCATTCCTTCCTCCGTCAAACTTTTAAAGCCAGACTGGTTTTGATCTAATCATTACTTCTTGATCTTAACAGAATCTTACGTGATCCTGTCAGCCATTCTCTGGAAGTTTGAGTTTCTTTTCCTAAGTTATCAGTCTCTATGGGAAATCAGCATAAAAACCATACCAATTACAGATTGATTACTTCCAAAAAAGGTGAAAAGAATTGCGGAGTATGCTGAGTGCACAATAGTGGGAAGGAGATGGGAGTCTTGACACTTGATAATATCTTTGATATTATCCCGAAGAAGCAGCTTTAATGGAGCATTAAGTATGCTCTGTACAGACACCTAATTTGAATTTAATTTAAGCAGTCATTTTCCTTTGCCATGTAAGAAAGACCAGTCATGACATAGACCACATAACTCACTTATGCCTGTGACACTCATTAGGTCTGTCTATTTACATCATTCATAATTGAGTAATTCATCACTTCTTGATGTGTATCCTCTACCACTCATTTCCGATTGGGTTGCTTATCATCAACATTAATTCACGAGAAATGTTCTCTAATGGAATATATTTTAGCAAAGATGATAGATCAATTTTACATTTTTTTGGAGAGTTGCAAACTATGGGTGGATTATCAACCAGCAAAATGGATGATGAGAATGTTAACGAGACACTTCATCCCTCCAGCCGAGCTGATGAAGTTAGATTAAAATGATAGATTGCTTGCTTTTTTTTCCTGAAGGGGTGAAGGAAGGGCAATTGACTGCCTGGAGCACAGCTGATCACAGGCTGGCTTCTGAGCTGCCTCTGTCTTTCATGCATAAAAAGGCACCAGTGTTTTTAATGAAAATCTGTATTCGATATGTGGCAAACACATTTGTATCTATCGTGCTGCAGATTGGATCATAAGTAAGGCCATATCTTTGTCATGGGTGTCACAAAGGTCACAAATTCGATGATTTTCACTCTCCGCTACGATTATCATCCTCTGCCAGTTTTGTCTTACTTTTATTTGGCATTTCTGAAACTGGTTTCTCCTGCTGCATGAGTGGAATTTGGATTTAGCACGAATTGCTTAGGGTAGATTGGAATTTCCAAATTTCCACACTCAATCCTTGCATGCAGTGCTTCTTAATATAGTCCTGACCAAACAACTGATTTGCCAATGAAATTTTGCGAGCTGTTGTGATTTCCACTTTGCAGCAAATTTCTAGTAATTTAAATCAAAGGATATTGTGTTCTTGGACTGAACATAGAAATTTGGAATGGACCCAAATCATAAAATGCAACTCAGCACTTCATTTTGGATCCAAATCCATGTTGGAGCCACTGCAGTCTTCAAATCCCCCAGACAGCTAGAAAAACTGGCAACTACAGCTGAAGCACACATAGTAAATTCCAGAAGAAAGCACTGTTCTCAAATGTTATACTCACAAAAATAAATTACACTTTTGTGACTGCATTATAACAGCATATTTACCTGGTTAGCAATAAAACAACTTGCATTCATATAGCAGTCTCTCATGCTCTTATTCCATGACAGGGAGAGGTGAACTCTTAAGTGTTCCAATTTCAATACTCTTCCCACACCTGGTGATGCACCAAGGCACAGACCTTTTTCTGTTTCTGTAGCTAATAATTGCTGGAACAGGTCACTAATCTGTTGCCAGAGGTTTACAGATTGAGGAGCGCCATTCCACATTTAGCATTGCTGACCAGAAGTCTCTCCCACTCTTATCACCCGCCATTGGCATAAGAATTTTTACAGGTTGACACACTCAACCTGTTTGCCTAGTCCCACTGACCTGCACCTGGACCATATCCCTCCACACCCCTCTCATCCATATACCTGTCCAAGTTTTCTCAAATGTTACAAGTGAGCCCGCATTCACCACTTCATCTGGCAGCTCATTCCACACTCCCACCACTCTCTGTGTGAAGAAGCCCCCCCTAATATTCCCTTTAAACTTTTCCCCCTTCACCCTTAGCCTCAGTGGAAAAAGCCTGCTTGCATTCACTCTATCTATACCCATCATAATTTTATACACCTCTATCAAATCTCCCCTCATTCTTCTACGCTCCAGGGAATAAAGTCCTAACCTATTCAACCTTTCTCTGGAACTCAGTTTCTCAAGTCCTTGTAAACCTTCTCTGCACTCTTTCAACCTTATTAATATCCTTCCTGTAATTAGGTGACCAAAACTGCACACAATACTCTAAATTCGGCCTCGGTCTTATACAACCTCACCATAACATTCCAACTCTTATACTCAATACTTTGATTTATAAAGGCCAATGTACCAAAAGCACTCTTTACGACCCTATCTACCTGTGACGCCACTTTTAGGGAATTATGTATCTGTATTCCCAGATCCCTCTGTTCTACTACACTCTTCAGTGTCCTACCATTTACCTTGTATGTTCTACCTTGGTTTGTCCTTCCAAAGTGCAATACCTCACACTTGTCTGCATTAAACGCCATCTGCCATTTTTCAACCCATTTTTCTAGCTGGTCCAAATCCCTCTGTAAGCTTTGAAAATCTACTCACTGTCCACTACACCTCCAATCTTTGTATCATCAGCAAATTTGCTGATCTAATTTACCACATTAGCATCCAGATGTTGTGCCTTTGTTTAAAACCATGCTTGGTTTCATCGGTCAGAACATTGAATACAGGAGTTGGAACGTCTTGTTGAAGTTGTACAAGACATTGGTAAGGCCACACTTGGAATACTGTGTGCAATTCTGGTCACCCTATTATGGAAAGGATATTATTAAACTAGAAAGAGTGCAGAAATGATTTACTAGGATGCTACCGGGACTTGATGGATTGAGTTATAAGGAGAGCCTGGATAGGCTGGGACTTTTTTCTCTGGAGCGTAGGAGGCTGAGGGGTGATCTTATAGAGGTCTATAAAATAATGAGGGGCACAGATCAGCTAGATAGTCAATATCTTTTCCCAAAGGTAGGGGAGTCTAAAACTAGAGGGCTTAGGTTTAAGGCGAGTAGGGGAGATACAAAAGTGTCCAAAGGGGCAATTTTTTCACACAGAGAGTGGTGAGTGTCTGGAACAAGCTGCCAGAGGTAGTAGTAGAGGCGGGTACAATTTTGTCTTTTAAAAAGCATTCAGATAGTTACATGGGTATGATGGGTATAGAGGGATATGGGCCAAATGGGGGCAATTGGGACTAGCTTTGGGGTTTTAAAAAGAAAGGGTGGCATGGACAAGTTGGGCCGAAGGGCCTGTTTCCATGGTGTAAACCTCTATGACTCTATGAGTGCAATTTCCTTGGTCATCAAGTCCTGGGGTGGGACTTGAACCTGCAGGACACTACCCATTGTGCCACAAGACCTCCTGAACTTTAAGTGTAGGCGAAGAATATTTCGGGGTTGAGCCTGATTGCCCTGTCATCGAGATTGATGTCTCAGGAGCTGAAGTGAAGTAAATCGTTAACTGATATGATTTAGAAGTGAATTTCACAGGGAAGAAGGATGGTGGTCATTGGATTAGGCTTCCATGTGGAGCAAAGAGAGAAAACAGTCATTCAGTATATCCTTCAAAGTTTGTTAAACCAGGTAATGCAGATCAAATCATTATTTCCCCCTCTTTTCCTTTTCACAGTGATCATTAGATACAGTTGATGCACTAAATGATTTAAGGGCTTAAATCAGTTGTTTGCAATGAAAACAGAATGTAATATTGAAAAGTATGAAGCAATGCAAACTGGGCAAAATGTAATATATTAATTGAATAGACATAGGGCAGGTGTATGTACACATGCACCTGAACATAAAGCAATAAATTGCATTGCTGTAGACCTTTCTTGGGCTCAAGACATTTCAGAGCCTTTTCATAGCTAATCAATGACTCTTGAAGTGTAACCACTGTTGTAACTCGGGTAAGTAAAGCAATGGGATGAATTATCAGGTAATTTGTTCTGGTAACTGGTGATTGAGGGGTAAATGCTGGACAAGACAATGAATTAACTCTCTTGTATTCTGGAAACAATGCCATGGGATCTTTTATGTCCACCTGAGAGGGTAGACTGCTCATCTGAAAGATAAAGTGCTTAACAAAACATTGCTTCCTAATTACTCCACTGGAGTGCTTGCATAAGTAACATTAGACTCATTGGCGGGAATTCTCTGGCGACCCAGCTGCGTATTTCTTTGTGGCAGGAGGTGATGCTCTGTTCACTGGCGTGAGGATTCTCTGGTCCTGCTACTGCCAATGGAATTTCCCATTGATGTCACTGACTCAAGGGGGTGCACTGCCAGTGGGATCAGAGAATCTCATCAGCGTGAACAGCCGGAGAATTTCCCCCATTATTTTCTGTATATAGGCAACTTATTGATTGTACTCTTCTTGGTATTATTTTGATTAACATGTCAAAAAAGTACATGCAAATGTTCTAATGAATGCAGGCACTTTCAACAAGAAATATTCCAAGTTGTAAGGGGATGAAATATAGGGCAGAATTTTACGAGAAGTTTTCTAAGTTTCCAGGTAGCGTGAAGATGGGAGAGTTCCTGATCTGTTTTTTGGGTGCGTTTTCACGCCCAATCATATGCACTCAGTCTTTGAAGCTATGGGCTAGACCATTTCCAGCCGGGAGAGGCAGTGGGCGAGGCCTAATTCGTCTGACAGCCTGCAGCTCATATCGGAGACACAAACTGTGCATGTGCAGGAAAAGTGGAAAAAAAAAGCTCTGCTGACAGAAGCCTCCTGGGCCAGACCCAGCCTCCCCCTCTCCCCCAGGGACATCAGAGACCCTCCCCAACATTACTGACCACCTTAACCCCCCCACCCATGCCTCCACCCCCAGGCCCCCTTGCATAAGGCTCCTTCATCAGCCACCCGACCCTGATAGCTGACTGACATGACCCTCTCTCCCCTGCCCCTGATCATGACAGGGGCACAAATCACCCCCCCCCCCCCCCCCAACCCCCCGCCCCCATCAGCACACCTGCAAGTGCTGACTTGGCTTCCCCTCCATGGTAACAAGACAAACTGCATTAAACTCGCTGGAATGCGCTAACGGGCACGTGACTTGCCCAAACTGCCTGCAGCTGATCTGCCCTAACAAGGGAAAGCTCCATAAAAACACCAAGAATGGACAGACAAGCAGGCAGTGCAGGAAGAAATGGCCTCCAGGAAGACAGCTCCCTGTTTTTCAGATGCTGATCTGGCCAGGTTGCTGGAGGCGGTGGAGGCAAGGCAAGACACCCTCTTCCCTCCAGCAACATGCTGTCCCAAAGGAAGGGATGGAAGCACAGCCTGGGAGGCCGTAGCAGCATGCGCTAGTGCCAGGGCACTGGCCAGGAGAACCGGGAAGCAGTGCTGCAAGAAACTGAATGACCTAATCCAGGCAGCAAGGGTGAGTTTTTAACCTCATCTAGCATCTTCCCCCTAAATGATCCCCAGATCCCTCCTCCCCCAGCACTCTGCATGCTTTCAGCGCCTGACCCCCCCAAGCACTTCCCTTCTCCCCCCCCAAGAGTATCATAACCCTTGCCCTCTGAGGGCCATCCCCTGAAACCCTGCAGAACTCATTCCATCAGATTTTACATGGCTTCTTCTGTCCCCATAGGAGAAGAATGCCCACAATTGCCAGGAGAGGGAGAAGTCAGGGGGTGGTGTGCCTGAGATCTGGGTCCTCACTCCATTTGAGGAGCGGGCACTGGAGCGTGCGGGAGAGGAAGGGATGTAGACCATTAGCAACAGCATGGTTGGGCTGGAGAATAGAAGTGAGCACCTACCAATCCTCCACTTGTTGGAGAAATCTCGAGTAAGTTGCATGCAACCCAGATGCCTCTCCCTCCCTTGCACTTAATGTTGTGTCCTATGTTGCAGGAAGGGACCCCGACGTGCCTGGGCCATCTGGCATCATGGCCCCCATTGCTGCTCCCACCCATCCTGCCCCTGACAGCTCGGAAGTCTCCTCGGAGGAAGGGATCTCCGAGGTTGGCATCAGTTTTGCATCAGCTTCCACCTTGCAACCCACCATTCCAGAGACTCTCACATCGGTGGGTCAAGTTGGTGGCAGATGCGCACTCTCTGGTGCGCATCTGCTGATGTACATCGGGTGGAGGAGGGAACATCCGAGGCCTCTATGACTCTAGGACCTCATGGGCGTTATCACAGAAATCTATTGTCAGCCGTTCAAAAAACACATTGGTCATTCATCAGGTTTCGAAGCAGAGTAGTGAGTTGAGATCACAGCTTCATGATAGTTTTTATTTTAGAATCATACATTAGCAAGTCCATTTTGGTCCGTGTGCGCAGTCTTCAATCGTACACTTAGTAGGTCATAGAAGCATACAATACAGACGAGGCCCTTCGGCCCTTTGAGTCTCCTCCGACATGGCAGAAACTCCTGACCTCCCACCTAATCTCATTTACTAGTACTTGACCCATAGCCTTGAATGTTATGTCCTGCCAAGTGCTTGTTATGAGGCAACTTGTCTCTAGCACCCTCCCAGGCAGCACATTCCAGATCGATGAAACATTTTATATTATTCAGTTTAGTTTTGTCACTGGTAATGGATGGGACTTCTATTTTCTTCACAATAGTGATGAGACACTAATTTTCTAGTTAATAATCAAGCTAATCAAAGGTGGGGAGAAAAGTTTCCATCATGCATAATTAAACCATTGTGGCTTATACATTAAAAACCTGATGGTGTTAGCAAATTTTTAAAACAATTAAACATCTGATATTGCCAATTTAAAAAAAAATGAAGCTGACTAATAGGCAGAAAATGAATGTGGTAATTTCTGAAGGGAGAAAAGTCAATTGCCACTTGATGGAGAGCAATTTATTTTATGCAGTGAATTTAGATTTTTTAGTAACAGTTTCAAATATACAGTATGTGGTTCAAATCAGATTGACTTGATTTTGTGATTAATTAGATTTTATTTTCTCAAAATGTTTTGGAAATGAAATTCTCAAAGCTCATGCAAGGTGTACCAAGGAGCAATTTTCGCATTGACAGTAGAGTCTCTAAAGCGATCATTCAAATTGATATTTGTCATGTCCAAGAATAGGTAAAAGGTTAATTGCAATTGTAAGGCCACACTATGGTATGAAGTGGTGGTTCCCAGCTCAGTGTTATTTCACAGCACTCAAGCCAGCCCCCTCTGTGCTTTGTTTATGCCCTTAAAACAGAGAAGGTAGTGCAGTGGCTTAATTGAAAGAATTAAGAAAAACCTCTCTGCAACAGCATTCTGGTTGTCAATAATTAATCAACCTATCAGTTAGACTGGAAGTGACTGATTTAGCCGGATGCAGGATCAGCCATCTTGCATTTAACTCCTATTTTATTATGAAAAAATACATTATGTTATAAGAAAGCTACTGTTAGATAATATTGGGTGATAATGTCACAAGACGTGGATGGTAGACATTAATGTGTTTGTGCTATAATCTCTTAGGTTTCAGCAGCATATTTGACAAAAGAATATAACAATTACATAAGAACTAGGAACAGGAGTAGGCCATCCGGCCCCTCGAACCTGCTCCACCATTCAATAAGATCATGGCTGATCTTTTCATGGACTCAGCTCCACTTACCCACCCGCTCACCATAACCCTTAATTCCGTTACTGTTTAAAAATCTGTCTATCTTTGCCTTATAAACATTCAACGAGATCACCTCAACCGCTTCACTGGGCAGGGAATTCCACAGATTCACAAACCTTTGGTTGAAGAAATTCCTCCTAAACTCAGTCTTAAATCTGCTCCCCCTTATTTTGAAGCTAATTCTAGTTTCACCTGCCAGTGGAAACAACCTTCCTGCTTCTATCTTTTCTATTCACTTCATAATTTTATATGTTTCCATAAGATCCCGTGTTGTTTGATATGCATTAAGTAAAACTAACAGAAAAGCTCTAAGAGCTGGTAAGTTGAAGAGCTGGAAAAGAAGTATGTAAATGCCAAGAGATTGTTCCGAGGTTGCTCAAGTATTAAGTAGTAACAATGTGCTCTTCATTGCTGTTTTCACAATTCTCTTTTGGCAAAAGATATATGAAGTGCAGTAAGTTAAAATACAAAACATCCGAGTAGGTGCAGCTAGTTATGAATTTCTACCTATCTTTTTTAAAATCTCAGCATTTACGAACAGCATAATTTGGAGACTTTGAAAAAGGTTCCCAATGTGGTGTCTTTTTTAAAGAGTAATACAAATAGAACTAATGAGAAGTAGAATGAACTTTTATGCAGTTCCAGATTTATTTTTTCTGTCGAACAATATCCTCTGGAATATCTTCATTTTTATTGTAGTTGTGATGACCTTGTTTTGGACAAACTGACTGAGAGGATTTACAGAGCCTGATGGTAAAAGGTATAGCTGCATTATCATGAGAAGATGCAGTCCTTAACCCAAAATGCTTAAATAATTGTGCAATTTTAACTTCTTGTGCTAAGTCAGCTCCCTTGCATATTGCTGGCCACAGAAACTCTAGTTAATTTCCCTGACAATCTCATAAGTGGTTGATGTAAAAACAAGGGCACGTTTCAAATGTCAGACTGGTTCTGTGTTAGTAATTGCACTGTTGAAGCAATTGAGCTTAGTTTTGGCTCTTTAGCCACCAGGAGTGCAACCCATCTGATCAGTAATGATCAGCAGGAGTCACGGATAAGCTCAACAACATGAGAGTTGTAGCTGCTCAGCCTTAATAAGTCGCTACATAGGAAAATTACATGAAGGATAGCCAGAGGAAAAAAATATAATGTGACCAAATTAAACGAGTGGCAAGTGAATCTCTATCATATGCGATGGGAATATTGGGAATTGAGTCCAAAATGTGACCATATAATACAGACACCATGAGGAAATCAGAGGCGGAATCTGGTCAACGGTCATATAGAAAGAAACATAGAAACATAGAAAAACTACAGCACAAAACAGACCCTTCGGCCCCACAAGTTGTGCCAAACATATCCCTACCTTTTAGGCCTACCTATAACCCTCCATCCTATTAAGTCCCATGTACTCACCCAAGAGTCTCTTAAAAGACCCTATTGAGTTTGCCTCCACCACCACTGACGGCAGCCGATTCCACTCGCACACCACCCTCTGTGTGAAAAACTTCCCCCTAACATTTCCCCTGTACCTACCCCCCAGCACCTTAAACCTCTGTTCTCTCGTAGCAGCCATTTCCACCCTGGGAAAAAGCCTCTGAGAGTCCACACGATCTATGCCTCTCAACATCTTATATACCTCTATTAGGTCTCCTCTCATCCTATGTCTCTCCAAGGAGAAAAGACCAAGCTCCCTCAGCCTATCCTCATAAGGCATGCCACTCAATCTGGGCAACATCCTTGTAAATCTCCTCTGCACCCTTTCAATATTTTCCACATCCTTCCTGTAATGAAGCGACCAGAACTGAGCACAGTACTCAAAGTGGGGTCTGACGAGGGTCTTATATAGCTGCATCATTATCCCCGGACTCCTAAACTCAATCCCTCGATTGATAAAGGCCAGCACATCATACGCCTTCTTAACCACCTCCTCCACCTGCGGGGCCGATTTTAGAGTCCTATGAACCCGGACCCCAAGGTCCTTCTGATCCTCTACAGTACTAAGAGTCTTTCCCTTTATATTGTACTCCTTCATCCCATTTGACCTGCCAAAATGGACCACTACGCATTTATCTGGGTTGAAGTCCATCTGCCACTTGTCCGCCCAGTCTTGCATCCTATCTATGTCCCTCTGTAACTTCTGACATCCCTCCAGACAATCCACAACCCCACCAACCTTCGTGTCGTCGGCAAACTTACCAACCCATCCCTCCACTTCCTCATCCAGGTCATTTATGAAAATGCCAAACAGCAAGGGTCCCAGAACAGATCCTTGGGGCACACCACTGGTGACTGACCTCCATTTAGAAAAAGACCCATCTATACCCACTCTCTGCCTCCTTTGGGCAAGCCAGTTCTGGATCCACAGGGCAGCAGCCCCTTGGATCCCATGCCCTCTCACTTTTTCTAGAAGCCTTGCATGGGGGACCTTATCGAACGCCTTGCTAAAATCCACATAAACCACATCTACCGCCTTCCCTTCGTCAATGTGTTTAGTCACATTTTCGAAGAACTCCACCAGGCTCGTAAGGCACGATCTGCCTTTGACAAAGCCATGCTGAGTATTCTTGAGCATACTAAACCTCTCTAAATGCTCATAAATCTTGTCCCTCAGGATTTTCTCCATCAGTTTACCAACCACTGACGTTAGACTCACCGGTCGGTAATTTCCTGAGCTATCCCTATTCCCCTTCTTGAAAATAGGAACCACATCCACAATCCTCCAATCCTCCGGCACCTCTCCCGTCTCCATCGACGACGCAAAGATCATCGCCAGAGGCTCTGCAATCTCTTCCCTCGCCTCCCACAGTAACCTGGGGTACATCCCATCCGGACCCGGCGACTTATCTATCTTGATGCCATTCAAAGATTCCAGCACAACCTCTTTCTTAAAGTCCACATACTCAATCTTTTCAGTCCACCGCAAGCCCGCAGTACATCCACCCAGGTCCTTCTCCTCTGTGAATATGTCGGAAGCAATTCTCCCAAAAACATTCGAAGTGTCAAATTCATATAAAAACTGGAGTAAATGAATCTCCCACACTCTGTGCATTGCAGTGTGCACCAGCGTGAATCCCGTTGGCAATCTGTGGGTGGGGCCCATTCCCCCTGGAGATGCTGGCAGCATAGCGCTGAGTGGGCCACTGCGCATCTGTCAGCACTGAGATCGATGCATTTGCAGTAGCCTGCATTGCTGGCTTCCTTATTGCTGGCCAGCTCAATCGCTGCCCACCCTCACGATCCCACATTGCTGGCCATGCAACCCCCCCCATGGCCCAATTGCTGCGCACCACCGCTCCCCCGCCCCCCTCGCCCTCCTCGATATGTCCAGGCCAGTTCACCCCTGGCCCTCCTCAATCTCTCCCGACCCCCCCCCCCCCCCCCCCCCCCCCCCCGGCAGGCTGACCTGCCCCCTCCCCACCAATGCTCAGCCCCGATCGCTGGCCTCCCTCCCTCTGTCACTCAGCCTGAGTGCAGACTGGCAGGGAGACTACCATAGATTGGTAGTATTCAGTCATTAAAATCAAATGTACAAAATATTAACTTTAATTAGACCAAGATGAGGAAGAATTTCTTCAGCCAGAGGGTGGTGAATCTATGGAATTCATTGCCACAGAAGATTGTGGAGACCAGGTCATTGAGTATACTTAAGATTGGTTCTTGATTGATAAGGGGATCAAAGGTGACAGGGAAAAGGTGGGAAAATGGCATTGAGAACATGACTAACCATAATTGAATGGCGGAGCAGGCCCGATGGGCTGAATGGCCATATTCTGTTCCTTTATCTTATTATTGCATTTATACAGTCGTTGTGATATACAAGAAGTAAAAATGGGTACAAAATACAGAGAAAGAAGAATTAAGTGAGACAGTTGAAGGTATAGATGGAGGAATAGGTTTTGAAGGAGAGGGACAAAATAGCAAGTTGGAAGGTTTTAAAGGGTTAATTGTTACTTGTAAAAGCTAATAATGAGTGATTGGCTGAGACTCAGAAGAGTGATGACACTTTGGATGGGAGAATGCAGCAGAGGTTCAATGCTCTGATCAAAACAATTGTTTTCAAAGATATCACTGATCTCTTCTGAATTGAAAAGACAGACCATATTAGTCATATCCACCATGTGTATTCCTGTATCCATAGATAAAAGCTGGTCGATCTGGATTCCAAGGGAAACCAGCATAACATTCTGAAGCAAGTATTTCCGTTACAACAGTCAGCATCGGCACAGAGGTTATGACAATTACACCCACATATCAGCATACATATCACCTCGGTAGCTTACTTCTGGCAGAGAGGGTTTAGGACTGTTATAGCATGAAAGAGAATTGAAGAAATCTATTTTGTGTCCTGTGCTATAGGCTTAATGTGCTTGTGCAAGAGAAGGTTACTATACCGATGTATAAAAAAGGAGATATATGTTGTTATGGTAAGTAATGTCATTAATTAATCATTTGTTTCAATACTGGGAGGTTCACTTTATGAGATGCCGTACTTGTTGGTCTAGGGAGCACCTTGTCATTAAATCCACCATATAGTCCATCTCACTTAGATTTTCCATTTAATCATTATTTTAAGTTTCATGGACAGAACAACAATGCGGGACATTACAAACTACTTTGAATTTAACTGGAATGAAACTTGATTTGATTTATTATTGTCACATGTATTAGTGTACAGTGAAAAGTATTGTTTCTTGCGTGCTATAGAGAGAAAGCATACCGTTCATAGAGAAGAAAAGAAGAGGGTTCAGAATGTGATGTTACAATCATAGCTAGGGTATAGAGAAAAATCAACTTAATGCAAGATAAGTCTATTCAAAAGTCTGATGGCAGCAGGGAAGAAGCTGTTCTTGAGTTGGTTGGTACGTGTCCTCAGGCTTTTATATCTTTTTTCTGATGGAAGAAGGTGTAAGAGAGAATGTCCGGGTGCATGGGGTCCTTAATTATGCTGGCTGCTTTTCCTTGGCAACAGGAAGTGTAGGCAGTGTCAGTGGGTGGGAGGCTGGTTTGAGTGATGGACTGGGCTTCATTCACGACCCTTTGTAGTTTCTTACGGTCTTGGACAGAGCAGGAGCCATACCAAGCTGTGATACAACCAGAAAGAATGCTTTCTATGGTGCATCTGCAAAAGTTGGTGAGAGTCATAGCGGACATGCCAAATTTCCTTAGTCTTCTGAGAAAGCTGAGGTGTTGGTGGGCTTACTTAACTATTGTGTCAGCATAGAGGGACTAGGACAGATTATTGGTGATCTGGACACCTAAAAACTTGAAGCACTTTACCATTTCTACTTTGTCCCCATTGATGTAGACCTCGAGTATGCTCTCAACTATGCTTCCAGAAGTCGATGACTATCTCCTTCATTTTGTTGACATTGAGGGAGAGATTATTGTCGTACCAGTTCACCAGATTCTCTATCTCTTTCCTGTACTCCTTCTCATCATTGTTTGAAATCCGACCCAGTACGGTGGTGTCATCAGCAAACTTGAAAGTCGAGTTGGAAGGGAATTTGGCCACAGTCTTAGGTGTATAAGGAGTATAGTAAGGGGCTAAGGACACAGCCTTGTGGGGCACCAGTGTGGTCATGAAAAGAATAGTTGCGTGAGTTGAAGTATTTCTTGGTTCTACTATGAAACTCCCTTGCTGAAATGAACACCTCCCAATTGGAGTAGGCCAGTAGGTCTGTTGAGAGGAGGGTGTCTACTGGCTGGAGACTGCAAGAGGATGAACAACTTGCATTGTCTTATGAGAAACCCAAAAGCACTAGGTCATTTATTTTTTGGCATGCAACTAATTACTGTTATTCGTATATCCACGTGTCTGGTCTAGCACACACTGAAAAAAACTGGCAATTGTATGAAAAGTTGTTGCTGCCAGGTTAAATTATTGGATGGAGTCCTGATAGAAAGACTCCCTGAAAGTAACAGCGGTGTGCAAAGTGGAAGGTAATGTGAAGTCGCAATGGCTCAGAAGTGCGCAGTAAAACTGCTGCATCAACAGTATTTTCTAACTTGAAATCTAAGCAAGTCCGAGAACAAATTGATGTTCTTTAGGAAGCAATACTTCCTTATTAAAATGGGATCTCTCTTAATGAATTTCTTAGAATTATCCAAATGTATAATTCCGTACTTTGAAGAATCATCAAAAATTGAAACGCACAAAATGTCTAAATTGAAGACTTGTTGGAATTTCTTCATCAGAATTTAAAATGTATTTAAAACAAAGAGTGTACTTCCTTGGATGACAATTAACAACTGAAATTCTAGTAAGACTCGAAACAGACTTATGACAAATCTGGAACTAACAATACAAAGATATAGAAAGTTGAGAGGTCTGAAAGACAAAGAGGAGATACAAAAGAAGCTTTAGGGAGCATCACAAGAAACTGTGAATTATTTCATCAACACAAATGCTAAAAGAATAGTTATACATTAGAATTAAATTGTGATTAAAGAAAATCTCATCAAGGATGAAGGAATGGTGAAATGAAATTTGCATTTTTCTTGTTATTCACAAAAGAAGGTGATAATGCAAATTGGAGAATACAAGTGAAGGAGATTATGCTCTTGGATGAGGGCAATTTAGATAATGGTCAGAGCTTTGCACCACCCAGCCCCCAGTTCTGGGGTGGTTGGGAGGGGCAGTAAAATTGCATGCCCTGGATAAGCTCTGAGACCCCGCCCGCCTCGACCTGCTTATGATTTTAAACCGAAGCAGGTAGAACCTTGGACGGTAAGCCTGCCCTTGGCTCAGTTAATTTTCCAGCCCACTCTCAATGATGATAGATTGAGAGGAATACCCAAAACTGATCAAAGTTTGACCTCAGATAGGAAGAAGAGGGGGTGGGTGGTGACACCATTAGAAGCCCCCATCTGAGTTTGTGCGCCCTGGCCTGGTGATCTCTGACCTCCCTAACCTCAAGACTTCAATTTCTCCCATCATCTCACCACTGCCCCCTCCACCATCGTCCCAGAATTGTGACTAGATAGGGTGGCAATATCCTTTCTGCAGTGGAATTGCTTTCCAGGGTATTGTAGGGCCTATACTTTGAACACATTCATTTCTAATGTGATTAGTAGTTATAATGTCTACATTAAAATGCCATTTTTACCTAAGTGTCTTTATTCTTTAGGAAGGCATGGGCATCACTGACTAGACCAGCACGCATTGCCATTTCTAATTGCCCTTGAGAAGATGGTGGTGAGCTGTCTTCTTGGGAACTTCCACTCCTTGTTGTGGAGGCACACCCACAGTGCTGTTGGGGGATGGGATTCCAGGATTTTGGCTGAATGATTGTAAAGGAACGGCAATAATTTTCCTTGTCAGGGTGTTGTGTAATGTGTGATGAGGGGAATTTACATGTGATGGAGTTTCCATGCATCTGATGCCCCTGCCTGTCAAGGCGGTAGAGGTTGTGTGTTTGGAAGGTGCTGTTGATGGAGTTTGGATGAGTTGCTGCAGTGCATCTTGTAGATGGTAGTGGTGGAAGGAGTGAATATTTAATGTGTGGATGGGGTGTCAATCAAACATGTTACTTTGTCCTGGATGGTGTCAAGCCTCTTGCATGTTGTTGGAAACATAGAAACTAGGTTCACGAGTAGGCCATTCAGCCCTGCGAGCCTGCTCTGCCATTCAATACAATCATGCTGATCCTCCATCTTAATGCCATATTCCTGCTTTGTCAAGGGTATGCCTTGATGCCATTAAAATCTAAGAATATTCAATCCAGCAAGGGGAGAGTATTCCATCAAACTCCTGACTTGTGCCTTATGGTTGATGGGAAGGTTTTGGAGAGACAGGAGATGAATTACTCTGTGCAAAATTCTCAGCCTCTGGCCTGTTCTTGGTGCCACTTATTTATATGGCTAGTCCACTTCAGCTTATGTTCAAAGGCAACCCCAAGATGTTGATGGTGGGGGATTCAGTAATGATAATGCCATTGAGTGTCAAGGAGCGATGATTCAATTTTCTCCTGTTGGAGGTGTTCGTTGTCTGGCACTTGTGTAGTGCGAATGTTACTTGTCAATTGTCAGCCCAAGCCTGGATATTGTCCAGGTCCTGTTGCATTTGGTCATGGACTGCCTCAATATCTGAGGAGTCACGAATTATACTGAACATTGTGCAATCATCACCACTTCTGATGAAAGGAAGGTCATAATTGAAGCAGTTGAAATTGGTTACGCCGAGGCCTAGGGGATGCGATGGTAAGAGGCACGGACAGGCGGTTCTACGGGCCTGGTGCCGGAGTACAGGATGTCTCCGAGAGGGTAGGAAGCATATTAAAAAGGGAAGGCAATCAAACAGATGTAATTGTACACATTGGTGAGAATGACGTAGGTAGAAAGAGCAGGGGGGTCATACGAGAGCAAATCAGGGAGATGGGTGCTAGGCTAAAAAATAAAGCCTCGAGGGTAGCAATCTCTGGACTGCTCCCAGTGTCTAGTGCTAGTGAGGCCAGGAACAGGGAGATCCTACAATTGAACACGTGGCTAAAGGACTTGTGCAAGAGGGAGGGTTTCAAATTTATAGATCATTGGGAAGTCTTCATGAGAGGATGGCACCTGTATGGAAAGGGTGGGTTACACCTTAACTGGAAGGGCACAAATATCCTGGCTGGGAGTTTTGCGAGAGTGTTTCGGCAAGGTTTAAACTAGTGTGGCAGGGGGGTGGGGATCAAAACAGTAGGTCAGTAAGTACTGAGGCTGGGGCTGAGCTGGGGGCCAGGGCAAGGCTAGCTAAGAAGAGCATTCTGGAGCAGGATGACCTGAGTGGGCCTGGAGGTCTTGAGTGCATCTGCTTCAATGCGAGGAGCGTAATGGGTAAGACAGACGAACTTAGGGCCTTAATGCTTACGCGGAATTTAGATGTGGTTGCATGACGGAGACATGGTTAAAAGAAGTACGGGACTGGCAGCTGAATATTCCGGGGTATAAGTGTTTTAGGCGAGACAGAAGAGGGGCTAAAAAAAGTGGGGGAGTAGCGGTATTAGTTAGGGAGCATATTACAGCGGTGCAGAGAGTGGACAATTTAGAGGGGTCATGTAATGAGTCGCTGTGGGTGGAGCTCAGAAACAGGAAAGGTGCAATCACTATGCTGGGGGTATGCTACAGGCCACCCAACAGCCCACGGGAAGTGGATATGTCAGGAGATTCTGGATATGTGCAGAAAAAATAGGGTTGTTGTAGTGGGAGACTTCAATTTCCCTGGTATAGACAGGAAAGTGCTTAGGGCTGGGGGTCTGGATGGGGAGGAATTTGTAAAATGCATACTGGAAGGTTCTTTGGAACAGTATGTAGATAGCCCGACTAGAGAGGGGGCTACACTGGATCTGGTTCTGGGAAATGAGCCACATCAGGTCGTCAAAGTTTCGGTAGGGGAACATGTGGCAAATAGTGACCACAACTCTGTTAACTTTAGGATAGTAATGAACAAGGATGAGTGTTGTCCTAAGGGTAGGGTGCTAAATTGGGGGAAGGCTAACTATAGCCGGATTAGGCACGAATTGGTGGCCGTTGATTGGGAGAGGCTGTTCGGGGGTAAGTCCACGTCTGGCATGTGGGAGTCTTTTAAGGAACAGTTGATAAGACTGCAGGACAGGCATGTGCCTGTAAAAAGGAAGGATAGGAAGGGTAGGATTTGAGAGCCGTGGATAACCAGGGAAATTGAGGATCTGATCAAAAAGAAAAGAGAGGCGTACGTTAAGTCCAGGCAACTGAAAACAGATGGAGCTCTGGAGGAATACAGAGAGAGTAGGAAAGAACTCAAACGGGGAGTTGGAAGGGCAAAAAGAGGTCACAAAATGTTCTTGGCAGATAGGATTAAGGAGAATCCTAAGGCATTTTATTCATATGTTAGGAACAAAGGAGTTGTCAGGGAAAAAGTCAGACCTCTCAGGGACAAAGGAGGGGAATTATGCTTAGAACCCAAGGGAATAGGGGAGATCCTAAATGAATACTTTGCATCGGTATTCACAAAGGAGAGGGACTTGTTGACTGGGAGTGTCTCAGAGGGAGGTGTTGACCCGTTAGAGAGAATCTCCATTCCAAGGGAGGGAGGAAGTGTTAGGTTTTTTAGGTAACATTAAAACTGACAAATCCCCAGGGCCTGATGGCATCTATCCTAGACTGCTCAGGGAGACAAGAGATGTCATTGCTGGGCCTCTGACGGAAATCTCTGTCTCTTCATCGGACACAGGTGAGGTCCCTGAGGATTGGAGGGTAGTGAATGTGGTACCGCTATTTAAGAAGGGTAGCAGGGATAACCCGGCTAATCAGAGGCCAGTGAGCTTGACGTCCGTGGAAGGGAAGTTGTTGGAGAGAATTCTTAGACAGAATGTATGCGCATTTAGAATGGGACAATCTCATTAGTGGCAGACAGCATGGTTTTGTAAGAGGGAGGTCGTGCCTTACAAATTTGGTGGAGTTTTTTGAGGAAGTGACAAAAGCGGTTGACGAACGAAGGGCCGTGGATGTCGTCTATATGGATTTCAGTAAGGCATTTGACAAAGTCCCTCATGGCCGGTTGGTTAAGACTCATGGGATACAAGGAGAGGTGGCTAGATGGGTAGAAAACTGGCTTGGGCAAAGAAGACAGAGGGTAACAGTCAAAGGGTCTTTTTCTGGCTGGAGGTCTGTGACCAGTGGTGTTCCGCAGGGCTCTGTACTGGGACCTCTGCTATTTGTGATATATCTAAATGATTTGGAAGAAGGTGTAACTGGTGTTATCAGCAAGTTTGCGGATGACACGATGATGGCTGGACTTGCGGATAGCGATGAACATTGTCGGACAATACAACAGGATATAGATAGGCTGGAAAATTGGGCGGAGAAATGGCAGATGGAATTTAATCCAGATAAATGCGAAGTGATGCATTTTGGAAGAACTAATGTAGGGGGGAGTTATACAATAAATGGCAGAGCCATCAAGAGTATAGAGACACAGAGGGACCTAGATGTGCAAGTCCACAAATCCTTGAAGGTGGCTGCACAGGTGGAGAAGGTGGTGAAGAAGGCATATGGTATGCTTGCCTTCATAGGATGGGGTATAGAGTATAAAAGTTGGAGTCTGATGTTGCAGCTGTATAGAACGCTGGTTAGGCCATATTTGGAGTACTGCGTCCAGTTCTAGTTGCCGCACTACCAGAAGGACGTGGAGGCTTTACCGGGATATTGCCTGGTATGGAGGGTCTTAGCTATGAGGAGAGATTGGGTAAACTGGGCTTGTTCTCCCTGGAAAGATGGAGAATGAGGGGAGACCTAATAGAGGTATACAAAATTATGAATGGTATAGAAATGGTGAACAGTGGGAAGCTTTTTCCCAGGTCGGAGTGACGATCACGAGGGGTCACAGGCTCAAGGTGAGAGGGGCAAGGTATAACTCAGATATCAGAGGGACGTATTTTACACAGAGAGTGGTGGGCCTGGAATGCGCTGCCAACTAGGGTGGTGGAGGCAGACACGCTGGCATCGTTTAAGACTTACTTGGATAGTCACATAAGCAGTCTGGGAATGGAGGGATACAAACGAATGGTCCAGTTGGACCAATGAGCGGCACAGGCTTGGAGGGCCGAAGGGCCTGTTTCCTGTGCTGTACTGTTCTTTGTTCTTTGACACCACCCTGAGGAATTCTTGCAATGATATCCTGGATTGAGATGATTGACTTCCAACAACCACAGCCAACCTCTTTTGTGCCAGGTATGACTCCAACCAGCAGAGAGCTTTCCCCCAGATTCCCATTGACATCAGTTTCAATCGTGCTTCTCGATGCCACACTCAGTTGAATGTTGCCTTGATGTCAAGGCCAGTCACTCTCACTTCACTTTTTTGAGTTTGGTTCTTTTGTCCATGTTTGTACCAAGGTTGAAATGAGGTCTGGAGCTGAGTGGCCCTGGCAGAACCCAAACGAAGCGTTAGTGAGCAGATTATTGCTTTGTTTGATAGGACTGATGATGACTCCTTCCATCACTTTGCTGACGATCGAGAGTAGACAGATGGGGTGGTAGTTGATTTGCTCAGCATTTTTGTAGATATTTAAATTTAAATTCAAAATGATCAACACAATATTTCATATAACAGATTCTATTGTCAACTTCAAACTTACAAAACTGTGTGCCAAGAGCTCATCTTTGCAGTCATTTCAGCCCACTGGCACCTTTCAGCCCACTGGCACCTTTCAGCCCACTGGCACCCTACAGGGCAAGAGGAACCTAATTCACAATCACCACTGTTTTGAATTGGGAAGGTGGGGCAGAGCAGGAATTATCTAATTTCTTAGTTCAGATGTTATGACCAGGACCTGGATGAGATCCCCAAATTTGTTACCCTCTGTGGAACTATCTCAGCATGAGCCACAATTTGTTAAATTCAGAATGGGATGCCCCCAAATTCTTGTGTCGCAGGGTGAGGAGAAATTAACTGGCTCCCTTTCTTTATTCAGTCCTCTCAGTTGATCGCAATAAGATTACTTGAGACAGGATCCCTCCTCTTGTGGATACCTTTTCCCAGTCCCCAAAAAAAGGAACCAATTTAACCAGGTCTTCTTGTGTTAAAGAAAGGGGCATAACTATAGGGGCATAACTATAGGGTTCGTGGTGGGAGATACAGGAAGGATATCAGAGGTAGGTTCTTTACGCAGAGAGTGGTTGGGGTGTGGAATGGACTGCCTGCAGTGATAGTGGAGTCAGACACTTTAGGAACAATTAAGCGGTTATTGGATAGGCACATGGAGCACACCAGGATGATAGGGAGTGGGATAGCTTGATCTTGGTTTCAGATGAAGCTCGGCACAACATCGTGGGCTGAAGGGCCTGATCTGTGCTGTACTGTTCTATGTTCTATGTCTAAAGAGTGAGTTCATTTGCTGCTAACCATGAGAAAAATAAAAAAAATACATGCACATTCATTCATACAGGTTAGAAATGAGAATCAAAACCAAAAATAATATTAAATTGATCTATGAATCAGTCTTTGACTTGTTTGCAAGGCGTAGTTGGTGACTGTTTGAGATTCATGGTTCCAGTAAGTTCAGCATGAGTTCAGTAGTTGAATAGTTGATTTTGAGGTCCCAGAGTCCTGCAGTTCTACTGAGAAGTTGTCCTTCTTCCTTTTCAGCTGTGGCTTTGCCAACTTAGCTTACTTCAGCAATCAAAGAGAGAGTGTTACTTTAAAACCTTTGCAGGGGTGACTGCTGCTGTTTCTCCTTGCTTCTGTGTCTCACACGCAGCACTAGTCTCCAAGTTCTGCAGTTGGCTTTTATCTCAGACACTTTCATATTCCTGGAAGACGACAATCTACGAACCAGTTTAGGATCTAATTCCTGCTGAGCTTCCATTATCTCCACAGGAGATGGCAATTCCCACTTGAATGGTTTCTTCCTTTTGAGGGTGGGGTTTTCCAGCCACGATCGCCCCAAGACTGAAAGATCCTGCCCGAGACCAATGGACCTTTGTATGGTCCATGTCCTGCCTGCTATGATTCCATTGTGGGTGGGACGGGAAAGTTCTGCCCCAAATGTCTATCTGAGAGACAGAGTGCGACATTCTATTGTCTCTCTCTTAGTATCATCCACACAGGAGCAACTCAGACAATGACTGAAATAACATTCTCAGAATTTACATTCTCAGCCACCTTTCACTTCTATGCGATTTCCTGGAACTTCTTTGTCACCTGGCCAACGATGTGGGATCGTGGGGCTGGCCAGCGATCAGGGGGCCGGCAGTGCAGGGCTACTGCGCGTGCACCGATCTCGGTGCTGACGGATTGTTGCATGCGCAGTGGCCCACTCAGCCATATGCTGCTGGCCTCTCCAGTGGGAAAAAGCCCAAGCCCAAAGATTTTTAATGAGATTCACACTAGTGCACTCTGCAGTGCACGGAATGTGGGAGATTCATTTTGAAAATCCCACTGAAAAAAACCAACGGGATTGACTTCAGTTTTTACGTGAATTCGACACTTAGAATTTTTTTGGGAGAATCCCACCCTACGTTGCTTTTTCTCCCTCTCCAAAAATTATGACTTAAACGTTCCTTCTTGGAGACCAAATCCATTTATCATTATTTCATTTTTTTGTAAGTAGCTAATTTTTTGTTTCCAAATGCTCTAGCCTTTCTACAAACTTTTTGAATCAGCTAGAGACTGCACTAAGATCATTGGTTAATTGACTCTAGATTTTGGAAACGTTTTATACTTGGTGGATTGCAAGAACACTAATGCAACCATCCAGACCAAAGTTCCGCAGCTGGATAAAAGAACCATGTTTGCTCATCCATACAAAATATTGTCCCTTGTCTCAACAGAGTCATTCAGGATTAGAGAGGCTTTCCTGGCTTCCAATCCCATTCTTAACAAACCGGATATCTTGTCAATAGAGGTTTGCACAGACTGGCAACAGTTGAACGCGTATGAAATGATCCGGCTTTCTATTTTGAACAGATGAACAAATAAATGCTAGTTTATGCTGGATAAATAACTGGATGAATTGTACAATGTGGGAGTTAAATGAATTAACTGGAGAAAATGGCAGTAACAGATCTGCGTATGCTAAATCTATTGCGTTTGAGTTATGTTCACAAATTGGTATTTTACACGCTGCCTACAATCAATTAAGATCTGTAGTATAAACACCTGGGCACTTCCTTAATGGATTATCTCTACCAGATTCAGGTTTTTTTTGCTTCAGCAGTTGACTAATGGAGCAATTCTATATGATCTGATATTATGAGGTCTGTATTACCTCCTGAAAACTGAATAGGCATGAAATGAAAACTAAATATGCTGACGGTTCACAGTAGGTAGGCCAGCATTTGAAGGAGAAATTCAGAGGTTCTGATAAAGGTCATAATCAGAACATCTTTCTCTGTCAATAGTTGATTGGTCTATTGTGCATTTTCTGTTTCGATTCACACTGAGTGGGGTTATTCCCTTACTCTCAGTGTAAAGAGAAAATACACTTATTTTTCCTTCAGTGTGGGGTGCTTTCCATGAACAGAGGGCAACATTTAACTCTTTATTTTTCCCTGTAAAGGTGAAGGAAACGGCTTGACTCAACCAATTGCTCCAGTTGTTAAAACTTGTGTAGAACTACAGCAAAGCATTATATTAAATTAAAAGAATTTCTTTGAACTAAGATGTTGATCATGTAGAGGCATTCTTACCTCAAAGTCAAACGGACATAACTTGAAGCCTCACTCCAAGAACTTAAGCACAATGTCGAGGCTGACGCTCGGGGGCTGAATTTTCAGGGCTCCTCGAAGGTGTGAACGGAGGAGGGGAGGGGTGTGAATACCAGCGCTGTACAAATTTCAAAGTGCTGAACTCAGTACCAGCAAAAATCGCCAGGGCAGGAAAAGAGAACGATGGCAATCCTGCACTCCTCCCTGTGAGGTTAATTATATTAATTTTAAAAATAACTCCTTAAGAGCTTGCTAAAGGGTGATCTTCAATTTTTAAATGGGTAGACAGGTTAGTCACTGACCAGCTGAAGGCAGGTGGGTAAAGAGTGGGGAGCCAATTACTGAAACAGCCCAACTCCGTAAGAGGATCAGCAAGACAAGTGGGACTGGGCAATGGTAAGCTGGTGCCCTTGGCAGTCCACCAGTGGCAAGAAGAGTGAACACTCAGTGCCTGTGCTTTGAATGGGGTTGGCGCCTCTGGCATTGTAAGGGTCAGAAGAGCAGGGCTCAAGGCTGCAAAGGAGAACAGGGTAGGTTACTGCCCAGAAGGAAGGCTCCAGGTGGAAATGGGTACAAGAATATCAGATTTTGGGCCTTGTGGCACTGAGAGGCAACACCTTCCACAGGAAGGGTAGAATTCTCAAATTCAGGAGGGGATAGCAGAGGAAAGAAGAGCAGGAAAGCAATGGGAGCCATACTCTCAACACAGGATCTATCGCCATATGCTGAGCGACCTGGAGATGACCAAGAACCAGTGCTATGTGAGACAGCAACTCTGGAGACATATGGACGCACACACCTGTGCCCTTGTCATTGTAGACCTTGTGCCTCACAGCTCTGGTTGCCAGGCTTGAACTTCTTCACTTCTGACTCCTTCCAAGCATCAGCTTCAGACATTGGTGGCATCTCCTAAACAGCTGCATACCACTCAATCTCACTGGTTACCCTGATGCCCTCTTTTCCAGAGCTGGAAAGTCCACACTTCATCCGGTCACCAATCCCACACTGACTGGCCAGGGAAGCTGTCTCCTCCATATCGATTAAGGACTCACTCCTGTGAAAATCTGAACTTCTCACTTTTCCAGCGGAGGCGGGCCCTTGACCCAAAAACAGACCTGCCCCGAACATTCAACCCACTGTCTCTTTTTAGCAGGGGCTAATGGATATAGGTCGGAAGCACAAATGATCTGGATTTTTGGTTGAGCCTACGAATAATCTATATCTGTCATAGGCCACTAAAGTCATCTTTCATTTACTTTCCTTGAAATGAAAAGCAAATTTCTGTGAAAACCATGGAGGTGCTAATTGTTCTCTATCTGTTTAATATCTACCTATACAAATCTCTTCCATTTCTGGTATATAGCCATATAAAAGACCATGATGTAGGAGCAGAAATAGGCCATTCAGCCCATTGAGTTTGCTCCGTCATTCAATGAGATCTTGACTGGTCTGATTCCTACCTTATCCTCATAACCCTTGATTCCCTTACTGATTAAAAATCTGCCTATCTCAGCCTTGAACATATTTAATTACATAGCCTTTACAGCCCTCTGCGGTAAAGAATTCTATAGATTCACTACCCTCTGAAAGAATAAATTTTCCTCTGGGGCAATTTTCCACCCAGATCTCTGTGGAGCTGGCCTTATGGGTGTTTTTCAGCCCCGACCCTCAGGGACGAAGGTGCAAAACATGCCGCGCAATTTTTTTTTGACAAAGTGTCGAAAGATCTGGAGAGAAAACTTACCTGTTTCTCTTGGGAAAACAAGTCATTTTGCAGTCAGAACCTGACACTTGGCCATTCCATATTTTGGGAAAATTCCTCCCCCATCTCTGTCTTAAATGGGTGACATGATGTGGAGATGCCGGCGTTGGACTGGGGTACAGTTATTAAATGGGTGACCCGTTACTCTGAGATTATGCCCTCTGGTCCTAGACTCTCCCTCATGGGGAAACAACCCCTCAGCATCTACCATTTAAGTTTATTTATTAGCATCACAAGTAGGTTTACATTAACACTGCAATGAAGTTACTGTGAAATTCCCCTTGACCTTGTCAAGCCCCCTGAGAATATTCTCAATAAGGTTGTCTCTCATTCTTCTAAACTCCAGTGAGTGCTTGTTCAACTTCGGAAGAATCATTGACATTGTGTGGAATCTGTTTAACAAAAATGCATCCATGTTTCATACAAACATCTGTGAATGCAAAGCATTGGCATTCCTTTCAGTGCGGAGAAGAGGCAATATTGTAACTCTGGTTGAGAGGAGTAAAGCCGCTTACAGCCTGTGGAAAGTTCTTTCTCCGTCTGTGTGGTTCCTGTTTGCTCACATGCTGCTTTGCCCACAATGCAGAACATTTACATTCTCCTCTTCATTCAAATTAGCCATTAATTTGAATTGAAATTGTGCAAATGAAAATCTCCTGTGCTTTCTCTTAATTCAAATTGCTCAATTGACTTGTGGATAACTTGAATTTTCTTCCGAACAAAACTGATTTCCAATTAACAGGCGTGGATTATCTATTCACAGTTACAACCATTCTGAGGCTATTTTGCACCAGTCATGAGATCGTGATTCATAAGCAGGAGACCAATGAGATTGCTTATGGAGCCCCGCATGCTCCAGTGAAATACACAGGGGAGGACTGCAGCTCCTGGAAAGCTGCCCAGTTTGTTTAAACAATGTGGAATATCGAGGTAAATGTGAGGTTCATTCTCAAGTTCTGATTTTGCCAGAGAACCAAGTAATCCAGGTTTGACATTTGCTGTCAGGCTAGTTGTACATTTATCAGAATTCAGTTTTATCCCTGGGAGGCAGCTGAAGCTGCTAAACAGCAGCTTACTTTCAGGACTTGCAACAGGAGTTGTAATCCGCATTTTTTTTAGTTGGATCATCTTATTCACAAGTATGGCATCCAAAATGTTCAGTACCATTTGTGACTCTGAAGTTTTTGTGCAAGTCTTTCTGCATATGGGCAATGTTCAGGCTTGGGTCAATAAAATGTTGTGATTTGATGTGCAGGCACCTTTAAGGAAGAGACATCTTAACCGGCTGTCAAATGACACAACCACTGACACAGGATATGATGTATTAGTCCCATGACTTGCAGGCAGTCTGCAATCAGTAGTGGTTGAGGTCAGACGTGCAGCTCACAGTCTCTAGTGAAAAGTTAACTGTGTATAGTGTTATATTCAAATAAAGAGCTCACATTATTGTTTCCTCAATTCCCTTGAATCAACAGAAGAATGTAATGATGAGTGGCAAGTAATATTTGTGCACCCAAGTGCCAGGCAATGACCACCTCCAACAAAATTGAATCTAACCATTGCCCTTTGACATTCAGTGGCATTCTCCTTGCTGACATCTTGGGGGTTACCACTGACCAGAAACTGAACTGAACTACCCATATAAATATTGTGGCTATCAGAGCAGGTCAAAGGCTCGGAATCCTGCGGGGCGGCATGGTGGTACAGTGGTTAGCACTGCTGCCTCACAGCGCCAAGGTTCCAGGTTCAATTCCGACCTCGGGTCACTGTTTGCACATTCTCCCCATGTCTGCGAGGGTTTCCTCTGGGTGCTCCAGTTTCCTCCCACAGATATCCAAAGATGGGCAGGTTCAATTGATTGGCCATGCTAAATTGACCCTAGTGTCAGGGGAATTATCAGGGTAAATGTGTGAGGTTACTGGAATAGGACCTGGATGGGATTGTAGTTGGTACAGACTCGATGGGCCTAATGGCTTCCTCTGCATTGTAGGGATTCTATGATCTTCTATGAGTAACTCACCTCCTGACTGTCCAAAGACTCTCTATCATTTACAAGACACAAGTCAGGAGTACTCTACACTTGCCTGGATTCCTTCACTGTTGCTGGGTCAAAATCCTGAAATTCCTTCCCTAAAAGCACTGTGGATGTACATACACCTCAGGGACTGCAGCAGTCCAAGAAAGTCACTCACCTTCACCTTCTGAAGGGAACTAGGGAAGGGCAATGAATGCTGACCTTGCCAGTGATCCCCACATCCCATAAAATGAATTAAAAAATAGAGCAAGTCAGAGGCTAGGAATTCTTTTGTGAATATCTCATCTTCTGACTCCCCAATGTCTGTCCACCATCTACAAGATATAAGTCAGGAATGTGATGGAATACTCTCCACTTACCCGGATGGTTGCAGCCCCAACAATCCTCAAGAAGCTCAGTACTATTCAGTGCCTTGATCAACACTCCACCAACTTAAACATTCGCTCCCTCCACCACCAACACACAGTGTTAACAGCATGTACTGTCCACAAGATGCATTATAACAAGTCACCAAGCCTCCTTCAACAGTGACTTCCAACTCACGACCTCCACCACCTCATGGAACAAGTGAAACAAATGCATGGGAACACCACCGCTTTCAAATTCTCCTCCAAGCCACACACTAGACTTGGAACGATAGCCATTCCTTCTCTGCTGCTGGATCAAAAACCTGGAACTCCCTTCCTAACAGCATTGTGAGTGTACCCACAACAGATGGACTGCAGCATATCACGAGAGCTGTTCACCACCACCTTCTTGAGGGAAATTAGTGATGAACAATTGCTGGCTCTGCCAATAATGCTTACAACCCATTGAAGAATAGAAAAAAATCAGACTGACGTGGGATGGAACACGATTGTTTTGGTATTCTGTTTCTGGTAACAATTATCTGCTGGCTTTGATGTCTCTGGCATGCAGCAGCAGATAGCTGTGTAAATGTGTAAAATCCTGTAGCTTTACGGAACAAATCCAATATCTTCTAAACTTGAAAAAACAGAAACAAAAGAAAATAGAAGGACACAAAGCAAAAAAATGTTTCTTTTGATGGTTAAGTAAACCTTTACCAGTGATAGTGGGGGAGAATCGTGTGTCGGACGATTCACAGGATTCCTGCACAATGCTTGCGTCTCCCAGGCCCAGATTTCTGGTGGCATTTGCATGGCGCCGGAAATCAGCTGAGAGGCGGGGCTAGTATTTAAATAATATTTAACATACTATTTAAATTCTATTGGCGGGCCTGGAACTGAATTCTCCGGGCCCGCTAGTATCTCCCACTCTGCCAGGACTATTTCACTCCAGCGGGGTTTAGAGTAGCTCCCCACTTTCGGGGAACTAGCGGGACGACCCCGCTGGAGTGAAGGGAGGCAATTGGGGCCTCCCCAGGCGGTCGCGTGGTGGGGGGATTCCCCCCTGGGCATAGGCACTCTGGCAGTGCCAGCCTGTGCCCCCTGGGAATGCCCAAGGAGCAAGGTACCCATGCCCAGGGTGTACTTTGGAACTGCCCATCAGGCATGGGACAGTGCCAAGGTGGTGGGGCCCATCGGTGGGGGTGGGGGGTCCTGCTACCACTCTGCATTGGGACCCGGTCGGGGCAGGAGGGAGGCCAGCGATCAGGGTAAGCTGGGGGTGGGAGTGGGGGGAGGGATGGTCAGCCATGCGGGGTCTGCCCGGGGGTTGGGGGAGGAGTTCTGCCAGGGGTGGAGTTCTGCCAGGGTGCGTTTCTGAATGGAGGGCTGTGACAAGTGGTGTTCCTCAGGGATCAGTGCTGGGACCTTTGCTGTTTGTAATATATATAAATGATTTGGAGGAAAATGTAACTGGATTGATTAGTAAGTTTGTGGACGACACAAAGGTTGGTGGATTTGCGGATAGCGATGAGGACCGTCAGAGGATACAGCAGGATATAGATCAGTTGGAGACTTGGGTGGAGAGATGGCAGATGGAGTTTAATCCGGACAAATGTGAGGTAATGCATTTTGGAAGGTCTAATACAGATAGGAAATATACAGTAAATGGCAGAACCCTTAGGAGTATTGATATGCAAAGGGATCTGGGTGTACAGGTACACAGGTCACTGAAAGTGGCAATGCAGGTGGAGAAGGTAGTCAAGAAGGCATACGGCATGCTTGCCTTCATCGGCTGGGGTATTGAGTTTAAAAATTGGCAAGTCATGTTGGCGCTTTATAGAACCTTAGTGAGGCCGCACTTGGAATATAGTGTTCAATTCTGGTCGCCACACTACCAGAAGGATGTAGAGGCTTTGGAGAGAAAAGATTTACCAGGATGTTGCCTGGTATGGACGGCATTAGCTATGAGGAGAGGTTGGAGAAACTTGGTTTATTCTCACTGGAGCAACGGAGGTTGAGTGGAGACCTGATAGAAGTCTACAAGATTATGAGAGGCATGGACAGAGTGGATAGTCAGAAGCTTTTTCCCAGGGTGTAAGAGTCAATTACTAGGGAGCATAGGTTTCAGGTGCGAGGGGCAAGTTTTAAAAGAGATGTACGAGGCAGATTTTTTACACAGAGAGTGGTAGGTGCCTGGAACTCGTTGCCGGGGGAGGTAGTGGAAGCGGATACGGTAGTGAGTTTTAAAAGGCGTCTTGACAAGCACATGAATGAGATGGGAATAGAGGGATATGGTCCCCGGAAGCGTAGGGGTTTTTAGTTAAGTCAGGCAGCATGGTCGGTGCAGGCTTGGAGGGCCGAAGGGCCTGTTCCTGTGCTGTAATTTTCTTTCTTCTTTGTTCTTTGGGGGAGTGGGTGGGTGGGGATCATCACTATTGGGGGAGGACTGGAGATCATGCAGTCCAGGATGGGGAGGGGGAGGGTGGGTTTGGGGGGGTGGGTTGGTTCAGGGCTGTCCCTGGAATGGTGAATGGGGCCACAATCGGTGGGGGTTGGGGCGGCAGCTGTGCGGGGGTCCCAGGCTGGCGAGCAATCGAGCTGGCCAGCAAAGCGGGAGGTTGACAGTTCAGGGCCACTGCGCATGCAGGTACGAATAGGTCCCACCACCTTAAATGTAATGAGATTCATGCTGATGGCCTCTGCAATGTACAGAGTGAGGGAGATTCGAGTGTGAACACCGACTGAAAAAGCCAACGTGATTTACTCCAGTTTTCTCGTGAATTCGACACTTAAAACGTTTTTGGGAGAATCCTGGCCTGTGAGCTTAATGCTCAAAATTTCTCGAGTTGTTTTTATGGTGATATTTGGTGATGTGTACCCTCTGTATTTTCATCCAGTTTTGTTTCTTAAGCCATTTGTCTCGGCTCCTGCAGAGAGATTGTGTTTGGTATATTCCCAAGTCACTGCCACTGCTCCCTGTAAAGCCGACCATGTCCACCTGGGGCTGCCCTTGTGGGGCATCCTGTCCAATACCCTGATTCTCATTTACCACCACCCTGCTCAACGCACCTTACTCCGTCACCCACGGAACAGATTGTGCAAGAAATCCCTTCTTCCGTTAGGCCATAACTTTTCTCAGAAACTAATTGTTTTTCCCTTGCACCCAGAACAGAACTAATTTGACAGTGTGAAGTTGTGCTTATGTACTGAATTTTAAAATATTTTTCAAAGTTCAGGCCTTGACTATTCCTGAGTCTTTATTGGAGGGTAACTCCACTGTTCAGTATCAGCTATCATACAGCTAATAATTCCAAGGTAAAAACTCTCCTTCATAAATCACAGACTGACAGTTCTAAATCTAAGCCTCTCAGAGAGTGCATGAAACAGCTGCTTCAGGCCAAGCTCGAATTTGTTTACAATTGGCACCTTATAGAAAATCTACATTGCAACGAAGAAGAGTGTTGTAATTTGAAATATAGGAAAGTACATAAAAACAGTATTCTTAAAGTATAATATTAGACAAAGATTATACTGTTGTTTCTACAAAGATTCAGTTAACTACATTTATTTGCCACAGAGACAGTGGGTTCGATTTTTCTAAATTCACAACGCCAGCCTTAATGCAATGACACAGATTATTTTGCTGAGTGAGGGTTGATTTTTGTACAGTCTGACAGCTTTCCAATAAAAGGGGATCTACTACTCCAGGGACTCAAAAGCTTTGCAGTGCTCTGGAGAAAGAGCATGTAAAGGGGTAAAATTTCAGGAAAGGTTAGTCACGAGCTTTCAGGGTCTCATTGATGAGATTAGGGATCTTAGAATTCACTACCATGCCATTGGAGTGCGCTTTCTGAAATCTATCAAAGTCCTAAATATGGCACTAGTTTGTCCATTGCTGCAGTGCATAAATTTACAGAAGTAACATATAAGAACATAAGAATAGGAGCAGGAGTAGGCCATCTGGCCCCTCGAGCCTGGCTGATTTTTTCGTGGACTCAGCTCCATTTACCCGCCCGCTCACCATAACCCTTAATTCCTTTACTGTTCAAAAATGTATCTATCGTTGCCTTAAAAACATTCAATGAGGTAGCCTCAACTGCTTCACTGGGCAGGGAATTTCACAGATTCACAACCCTTTGTGTGAAGAAGTTCCTTGAAGGTGGAGAAGGTAGTGAATAAGGCATATGGCATGCTTGCCTTTATAGGACGGGGCATAGAGTATAAAAACTGGGGTCTGATGTTGCAGTTGTATAGAACGTTGGTTCGGCCACATTTGGAATACTGCGCCCAGTTCTGGTCGCCACACTACCGGAAGGACGTGAAGGCTTTAGAGAGAGTACAGAGGAGGTTTACCAGGATGTTGCCTGGTATGGAAGGGCTTAGTTATGAGGAGAGATTGGGTAAACTGGGGTTGTTCACACTGGAAAGACGGAGGATGAGGGGTGACCTAATAGAGGTGCATAAAATTATGAAAGGCATAGATAGGGTGAACGCTGGGAAGCTTTTTCCCAGGTCGGTGGTGACGTTCACGAGGGGTCATAGGTTCAAGGTGAGGGGGGGGAGGTTTAACACGGATATCAGAAGGACGTATTTTACGCAGAGGGTGGTGGGGGCCTGGAATGCGCTGCCGGGCAAGGTGGTGGAGACGGACACACTGGGAACGTTTAAGACTTAAGTAGATATCCACATGAACGGAGTGGGAATGGAGGGATACAAAAGAATGGTCTAGTTTGGATCAGGCAGCGGCGCGGGCTTGGAGGGCCGAAGGGCCTGTTCCAGTGCTGTATTGTTCTTTGTTCAACTCAGTCCTAAATCTGCTTCCCCTTATTTTGAGGCTATGCCCCCTAGTTCTAGTTTCACCCGCCAGTGGAAACAACTTCCCTGCTTCTATCTTATCTATTCCCTTCATAATCTTATATGTTTCTATAAGATCTCCCCTCATTCTTCTGAATTTCAATGAGTATAGCCCCAATCTACTCAGTCTCTCCTCATAATCCAACTCTCTCAACTTTGGAATCAACTTAGTGAATCTCCTCTGCACCCCCTCCAGTGCCAGTATATCCTTTCTTGACTTGACTGACGCAAAGCAAGAACATTGCACATTACACTGATACTGAAAAAGTAACAAAAAAGCAAGGACTTGTATTTACATTTGCTTTTCTTGACCACACAACATACCAAACTGTTTCACGGCCAATGAAATATTATTGAGGCTCAGTCATCACTGTGATACAGGGAAGCAAGGCACAACATCAATTAAATATTATCCAGATAATCTGTTTTTGGTGGGATTTTTGAGGGGTAAATGTTCAGTAAACTCAAAAATTTCAGCTTGAAATAGTGTCACAAGATCATTTAGGTGCACTATTCACAATTGAACAGTTTGAACAATTTAGGTGCAGCATTCACAATTGAACATAGCACTCCCTCAGCACTGCATTAAAATGTCAGTCTATGGATCATGTGCTCAAATCACGGTGCCACAATGGTTGGTACTGTTGCCTGACAGCACCAGGGACCTGGATTCGATTCCGGCCTTGGGCAACTGTCTGTGTCGAGTTTGTATGTTCTCCCCGTGTCCATGTGGATTTCCTCCAGGTGCTCCGGTTTCTTCCCATAGTCCAAAGATGTGCAGGTTAGGTGGATTGGCCATGCTAAAATGCTCCTTAGTATTTCAAGGTGTGTAGGTTAGGTGAATTAGCTGTGGTAAATTGCTCCATAGTGTCCAAAGATATGTAGGTCAGGTGGATTAGTCATGGTAAATGCACGGGGTTAGTCTGGATAAGATGCTCCTTCGAGAAGTTGGTGCAGACTCAATGGGCAGAATGGCCTCCTTCTGAACTGTAGGGATTCTATGATTCTATGAAATCCCTGCAGAAAGGGAGCTTAAATCCAAGGCTGTCTGACTTATTGTTATCACTAAGCCAAAGCTGATGCCTAAATTTGATTACTACTATTGTGACAATTTTCACCAACCATTTGTTTCAAATATGACAACAACATTGACTTGTGATATCTTCCATCTATTCCAAAGCCTGCTTTTTGAACCATGTTTTATTTTCATATAACTATAGGACAAACTAACATAATTATCACTCTTTAGATGAACCACTTGTTCATTGCTATTAAGTATAAATGGAGTAAGCATTTCACAATTTGTACTGAGTTATCAATGTATATAGTCTGTGGGAGAAGCAAGATTTTAGATATATTTATAACTAAAAACATGTACAATATGGGAGTGGTTTATTCATAATACAGCAGCCTGGTAGGAATTGTAAAATTTGACTAAGCTAGGGCACAAATCTCTCCTTAAAGAGTCAAGATCTTTAAGATTTCAGCAAGGGTCTGTACCCAAACTTCCTTTAACAAGAAATAACTGGGAAAAAAATACAATAAAACGGGGACAAATCTGTCCACTCCATTGGAATACATCAAGTGCCTCCCCACTGGACAGTTGTTCCTTGGCATTTTTAATAATTCAGTAATCCCTGACTGGAACTATTCCATTTCTCCTCACAGTTTGCTGATTTTTTAACTTTTCTCCTTTTTTGCATTTTTCTGTCACCTGTGGCATCTTCAGCTTCTGGGACCTTCCTGCTTTATCATGGTTGAGGGTACCTCATGGGTTCAACATTTACACTGAAAATCCATGGTTCAATTTCAGCATTTCTATCAACTGCTCATCCATAAAAGCTGTAGTGCATTGGGAGTCCCATACCAGGGACTTGAGCACAAAATCTAGACTGAGGCAAAATGTAGTACTGCGGGAATGCTGCACTTTCAAAAAAGCTGTTGTTCAGGAGTGCCTCACAGCGTCTTGGCAACATTATTTCTCAGCCAACATCACTAAAATGGGTTATCTGGTGAACATTTCATTACCATTTGTGGGAGCTTGCTGTGCACAAATTAGCAGCTCCATTTCATACATTACAACAGTGACTACATTTCAAAAATATACTTAATTGGTTGTAAAATGCTTTGGGGTGTCCTGGTAACATGAAAGGCATCAACTAAATGACAATTCTTGTTTTTCTTTCATAAAAGGACTTGGTACAATTCAAATTTGTTGGAGGATGAAGATGTTCTAGTTGACCTCATAAGTGACAGAGGTTTTTGTCTTATGAACTGACAACATAAGTTAGATTGGTCTGATTCCGATGAAATTACATTGGTGTTGCCAATTCCATTGACACATTGATGTTATCTAATGCAGTCACTTATATTTTTACATTAATTGTAGATTTGACTTTGTTAATTTCAATACCAGCACACAATATGAAGTGTTGGCTCTGCCATCAATCAATCACTTCCAAATGTAACAGCAAATAACCAACAAAAGAAACTTCTCAAAGATTCCCTTGGTCAGATGATACTGGCTGTTGCTTATTTTAAAAGTTAGACTCCATTACCACTTCTTTTTGGAATCCATTTTGGGTGGCCCAACTATTGGCTTTGAAGTGGACATTAATGGAAGAACATTCCTTAATATTAACAGCTAACATTGTAGACCTCTTAATATGAGCCACCAATTTCCTGGTGATTTAATTACGATCTTTGTTTTAACCTCCTTGAAGATGAGAATGAATGACCCAAAGAACAATACAATTGCTAAGTTCTTTAACATTTAAGTGGAGGGGGTAGGCAAAGTTTAAACTAAATAAGAATTTTGTTCTTTGTTATTGGAACTCGCCCTAGTATAACCAACTCAAGTAAAAGTTTATTTATTAGTCACAAGTAAGGCTTACATTACACTGCAATGAAGTCACTGTGAAATTCCCCTCGTCGCCACACTCAGGCGCCTATTTGGGTAAATGCACCTAACTAGCACGTCTTTCAGACCGTGGGAGGAAACCGGAGCAAATGGAGGAAATCCACACAGACGTGGGGAGGACGTGCAAACTCCACACAGACAGTGACCCAAGCCAGAATCAAACCCAGGTCCTAGGCGCTGTGAGGCAGCAGTGCTAACCATTGTGTCACTGTGCTGTCCGCTGTGTACTTTCACGTGTGTACTTTCCTTCCTCACCAACTGTCTCTTTGTAGCCTGACTCAAAATGTTGGCTGTATTCACGCTCCACAGATGCTGTCAGACCTGCTGAGTTTCTCCAGCATTTACTGTTTTTGTTTTAGATACTTCATTGTCCTAACTATGTTAGAGGTTGGGGGTATTAAACAAAAGGAAAACATGTGATTTGCATATGAAGATTCAAACTAACAACAACAGATTTATTCTAGGAGCTTTTTCCGGTACAAACTGAAACTAAAACATTAGCCTGTGCAACACCCTAATGACATCAGCATCAAATCATGTGATAAGCTCTCAAAGCAATCTACAAGTTGATGGACCAAATGGCTTCCTTCTGCACTGTAGGATTCTTTGATTCGATTATTCTAAATATATAATAGGTACCTAGCATTTGGACTGCAGCATGCATTGAGCTGTTTATTTGGAAACCAGATTTGTTGGTGGTGATCCTCATTGATGAGATTAGTCAGCCAGCCCAATCTTCTCACATGGCATGAGAATACAGGAGTGTCGGGTAAAACTGCCAATTAACTCCCAGGGAAAAGCACAGAAGCATATACAATGATTGAGGTAAGAAAATAATTTTGAACATTTCAAAACACTAAATGTAAACAGAATTTTGAGCCATAGGTTTGAACAAGTTGAATGAGGGTTTTGTTTCACACCAACCACCCTACTAATCTCTCCACATTACTCTCCACATTACTCTTCACATTTATTACCACACATAATACTCACCCAGTATAGTCTGGATATTAACCACATCATTTTAATTTGACAAGTTTTCACTGTTCTTTTGTGGTGAAGTGGGGGGAGGGGGTCGGAATCTGCCAGGCATACTGTACAGTTGATTTGAAATCTTGGTGCTAATGCATATATTGTTCTAGAGGGCTCCGTTGCTTCATTAAATCATACAAATGAATCATCTCTTTCTATTTGAGTATGCATGAGCTGCTTAATAACCCAAGGAAATTCATGCTCATTGGACTATGTGACTAGAGCAGTCCGCTGATTTGAAATAGGCATAATTGTATTAAATTTAGTTGCAGGGGATGGATTGATTTAAACTACTGAACATTGAAGGATCTTTCACTGCAATGTTGGGCTCATGTGTTAAATGGCTCCTCAGAATTTGGCTTTGTGTAATATTGAAATACGAACATAGGGGCAGAATTGCTCTCAATTTCATTTGCTAACTTTGGTGGAAGAATGGTGCAAATGCTGGAGCAATACTGGAAACATTTCCATTATTCCTTTTGCTTTCTGGAAATCTTCCATCAAAATTAGAGCAGGCAGCAAAGAGAATTCTGGTGGAAATTCCATGATATCGTAGTCTAATAATAAGATAAGTCAAAAACTGAGTTCCTTCTTAATTTAAAAATGGTCCATTATCCTAATGTTTAAATTTAGAGTTTCATCAGTAGTTCCTTTTAAAAAAGTGTTTGAAGAAATGGTAGTGTAATGGGTATGTTACTGGACCATAATCCAGAAGCATAACTAAAATCCCATCTCTTCACACTTATACTAATATGGTTGATTCTTAACTGCCCTCTGAAGTGGTTTAGCTAGACACCCAGTTGCATTGAAATGGTAGAAAATAACAAAAAGGGCCACACAAACTGCAGCAGTCTAACAAGAAAGCCCATCATCACTTTCTCAAGACAACGGGGGATGGACAATTGATGGCAGCTTTGCTGTCAACTGTCAACATTGATGGCTTATTTATGAGACTGGGTAGAATGTTTGGGCTTTGACAATGCTAATTCAGGCCACATAATGATGAACAGAAAACAAATGTTAGAATGACTAGGTGAAAGGGCATTTACATTCCACAAATTTTAATCACAGCCATAGACATACAGCATGAAAACAGGGCCTTTGGTCCAACTCATCCTTGCTGACCAGGTTTCCTACACTGAACTAGTCCCATTTGCCTGCGTTTGCCCCAAATCCCTCTAAATCTTTCCTATCCATGTATCTGTCCAAATGTCTTTTGAATGTTTTAATTGTACCCACCTTTACCATCTCCTTTAGCAGCTCATTCCATAGACGCACCACCCTCTGAGTGAAAAAGTTGCCGCTCAAGACCCTTTTAAATCTTTCCCCTCTCAGCTTAAAACGATGTCCTCTAGTTTTGGACTCCCCTACCCCGGGGAAAAGACCTTGGCTACTCACCTTATCTATGTCCCTCATGATTTTATAAACCTCTATAAGGTCACCCCTCATCTTCCTACGCTCCAGGGAAAGAAGTCCCAGCCTATCCAGCCTTTCCTTATAATTCAAATCTTCTAGTCCTGGTAACATCCTTGTAAATCTTTTTTGCACCAGTTTAATAAAACATCCTTCCTATAGCAAGGTGACCAGAATTGTATGCAGTACTCCAAAAGTGGCCTTACTAATGTCATGTACAGGTGTAACATAACGTAATAACTCCAGTACTCATGCTCTGACCAATGAAGGCGAGTGTGCCAAACACCATCTTCACCACCTTGTCTACCTGTGACGCCACTTTCATGGAACAATGTACCTGCACAGTCAAGGAACCAAGTATTGAGTCAGTGCAAAGTCAAAATCATTTTGCAACAAAGATAAACTTGGAGAGAGTGAAAACAGTCTCTGCTGGCAGTACAAAGTGAGCTTGTAGCAAATTGCAGCCGGTTAGGCGGTACGCAATGTCAGCTGTTGTTTTCCATTTATTTGTAAAATATTGCAAACATTTTTTATTCCAAAACAAAATAATAGTGACAGACAAACTTGGAAATGAGTCTGAAAGAATTTGAGTTATCATTCAGCGAGCTTCAGTTGAAAGCAGAGCAGGCATGGTGGAAAATCGGCTTTCGATTCACTACACGCTGCAGGCATAACCGATTTTACCTTCTGTAATGCGAATGTACTCTTCCTATTCATACAAAGCTGGCATAAAATTCCATGTTCAAGAGTGGAAGAGAAAGGATGTTGAAGTTAAACATGATTTTCTGATGGGGAAATTCATTCCATTCACAAGTGACGAATAATTACTGAAAACAGAGAATTGGGTAATTTATTAAAATATAAGTGACTACTGAGAGCACATTATTCAGATACTGTAAGCTTATAAAGTGTCAAATATATTTTTGGTCAATAAGGTGTCTGTAGACAGCACACCAGGCCCCAAATCCATTGCACTCCAAACCGGGGTCGATTGCAGCTGTATACAGTGATGGTGCGTTCCAGAATGGACAAACATAAGGACTGAACTAAACTTGTCCTTGGGGCTCATCGCATATTCCAGATATCAACCTGGAGCCCTGATGCTTCTTGCCTGTCAGCCCTGGCCGATTTCGTTAGGTGCTAAAGGCTAGGGAGGTGGGGAGAAGGAGAGTGCCAGTTGGCAACAATCTGTGATTGTTTTGTTGTTTTGTGCAGCCAGGGAGAGTACTTCTGGTCCTTCTGAGTTCACAAGCAACAAGATATGGACCCTGCTGTCTACTTTTCAAGGGACTCTGGAATACGTATTGGAATTTGTGCATTTCAACCTGCCTGCTTCAAACAAATTTAGGGGTCTGGGTCTGAGATGGGTGAAGGAGCCTTGTTTTATTGTTGAAATTATGCCTGCACTTATGTCAAGCAGCTGCTAGGCTTGTTGGGAATGTGATGCAATTAAGTAATTTTCGGAACATCTGTATAGATTGCGTAAACTGGTTTTCGGCGTGCTTGTGGTTGGCATGGTGGCACACTGGTTAGCACTGCTGCCTCACAGTGCCAGCGACCTGGGTTCGATTCCCGGCTTGCGGATTCCCGGCTTCCTGTCTGTGTGGAATTTGCATGTTCTCCCCGTATCTGCGTGGGTTTCCTCTGGGTGCCCGGGTTTCCTCCCACAGTGCAAAAGACATGCTGATTGTGCATTGGCCATGCTAAATTCTCCCTTAGTGTACCCTAACAGGCACTGGAATATGGTGACTAGGGGATTTTCACAGTAACTTCATTGCAGTGTTAATGTAAACCTACCTGTAATTAATAAATAAACCTTAAACTTCAGTTTTTTTGCCCATAAAAGGGGTGCAACAGCATTGATTGATACTGGTTTCCAAAGGACATTATAATCAGAGAATGTCTTGACATCAGTCCATTATGCCTCTCATAATAACAAACTGACAAACCAAAACCTGGAGCATAACTGGCATTTTGAGGGCTTGCTCACTGCTCAAAAAGGTATGTACAATACACTCTGAGCTAGAATGTGTCTCTGTATGATTACTGTGGTAATAGATGATGCAGATGGTGCTTCAGATTCGAATATGGATGTGGGCATCTTTCTAACCAATGAGAGAATTCCATTTTCTGAATGGATTGGTTGGACTTCTGTTCAAATTGCACTTGTATGACCTGAATGAAAGACAGTTTGAGGACTTTGCTGAGGGAATCCACTATGAGCACTGAAGTATGTAGAGAATTCCATTCTTTTAACTACTGGACACATCAGTGCGATGCAAGCAGTTACAAATTTGGATAGAACATTGCAGCTTCCTCTACCTCAAGCTTAATATGAAACAAGCTGTAATACAACATCAATGAGTTGTGGTGGAGCTTACTCTGCTATTGTGGTACATAGGATTTTATATTTTGGGGTGAAATAATTAATAAGGAAACCAATGACCGTGCATCTAAAATTCTATTGAGGGAAACATTTAAATGTCATTATTGCACTCCTAGATAGTGACCAGACTTTCTGGTGACCTATGTGTGATGTGGAAAACCACAACTATAGGAGCGGTTTCTGTTTTGCTGAGGAGACAATCGAGGAAGAGAAGTATCATTTACGTAGCCAAATACAATATGGTGTTCTCAAGTTTCCTGCTTATTCAGCAACTCTGTGGCACACTTTTAAGAGGGCTTGCAACATTTAAGTCAAATAAGCAGATTTTTACATGTTACAGGTGCAGTAAAAATGTTAGCTAGCGCAGCTCAAGCCTGTGAGTGATGTTAAGGGTTCACCAGGAATGACAGTGCTGAAATATCGCTTTTACTTCAGGATGACATTCTCACAACTTCACAAGGTATCTAACATGTGATTTGAAAGTCACATCCACTTTAATTCTGCAAAATAACAGCATCAATACTGTCCTGTGGTTCGAGGGCAGCAGAAGGAGGTTTATATTTTAATTAATGTTGAATCATTAAAGTCTGCTGAAGCGTTTCCTCCAGTAATCTGTGAAAATTATTAAATCATTCTTTAATATTGTCTCTTGATAATTTTACATCTTTTGTATTGTGATAAACACGGATTTTTGTTGTGGTTTTATAGTTAGCATCAAAAATGCAGGTGCCAACTTTGTTTGGGGCAACACGGTGGCACAGTGGTTAGCACTGCTGCCTCACAACGCCAGGGACCTGGGTTCACTTCTGGCCTTGGGTGACTGTCTGTGTGGGACATTCTCTCCGTGTCTGTGTGGGTTTCCTCCAGGTGATCCAGTTTCCTCCCACAGTTCAAAGGTGTGCAGGTTAGGTGGATTGGCCATGCTAAATTGTCCCTTAGTGTCCCAAGATGCATATATTCAATGGATGGTTAATGGGTAGGGTTACGGGGATCGGGCAGGGGAGGGGCTTGTGTCAGATACTCTGTCAGAGAGTAGTGCAGACTCGATAGGTTGAATAGTCTCTTCTGAACTGTAGGGGTTCTATGATAACCTGGTTCTCCTGACTGGCAGAACTCCTTTTCTTAGACTTCTGCAGCCTTGCATGAAAACCATTAACAAAGTACTTAGATCCAATAAAATCAAAGCAAAATACTGCAGATGCTGGGATCTGAAACCAAAAGTGAAAACGCTGGAAAATCTCAGCAGGTCTGGCAGCATCTATAAGGAGAAAAAAGAGCTGATGTTTCGAGTCCAGATGACCTTTGACAAAGGGTCATCTGACCCAAAGGGTCAAAGGTCATCTGGACTCAAAACATCAGTTCTTTTCTCCCCCTACAGATGCTGCCAGACCTGCTGAGATTTCCCAGAGTTTTCTCTTTTGGTACTTAGACCCAATGTTTCCTTGCGATTTCTGCTGATTATAATAGAGCAATCTGGTTGGGATTAAATTAACCAGTGCCAAAGATCATGGAATTTTAACTGAGTTATATCTCTAAATACTTTATGTTACGGCATCCATGCTTTTTTTTAATACTTGTTTAGAAGTTCTTTTGCCCACAGATCTTGCCCACAACATTGACCCCGGCCCAAGTGCCCAGAAATTCAGATGCTAGCCACCTCCCGCCCTCCCCCGCCCCCGTAGTTCTCTGAATTCAGCTGTAATCAGTTTATTCAAGCTGGTCTGTTTGTAGGATCTGTCGAAAATAGGGATGAGACTTCCAGATCTGGGTTCTCAGCATCATTTATAACATAGAACATAGAAAAGCTACAGCACAAACAGGCCCTTCGGCCCACAAGTTGCGCCAAACATGTCCCTACCTACTAGGCTTACCTATAACCCTCTATCTTACTAACTTCCATGAACTTATCCAAAAGTCTCTTAAAAGACCCTATCGAATCCGCCTCCACCACCACTACCGGCAGCCGATTCCATGCACCCACCACCCTCTGAGTGAAAAACTTACCCCTAACATCGCCTCTGTACCTACTCCCCAGCACCCTAAACCTGTGACCTCTTGTGGCAACCATTTCAGCCCTGGGTAAAAGCCTCTGAGAATCCACTCTATCAATACCCCTCAACATCTTATACACCTCTATCAGGTCACCTCTCATCCTTCGCCTCTCCAAGGAGAAAAGACTTAGCTCTCTCAACCTATCCTCATAAGGCATGCCACCTAATCCAGGCAACATCCTTGTAAATCTCCTCTGCACCGTTTCTATGGCTTCCACATCCTTTCTGTAATGAGGTGACCAGAACTGGGCACAGTACTCCAGGTGGGGTCTGACCAGGGTCTTATACAGCTGCAGCATTATCTCCCGATTTCTAAACTCAATTCCTCTATTGATGAAGGCCAGTATTCCATACGCCTTCTTAACCACAGCCTCTACCTGCGCCGCTGCTTTAAGCGTCCTATGAACCCGGACCCCAAGATCCTTCTGATCTTCCACACTGCCAAGCGTCTTACCCTTAATATTATATTCTTTCATCCTATTCGACCTCCCAAAATGAACCACCACACACTTATCTGGGTTGAAGTCCATCTGCCACTTCTCTGCCCAGTCTTGCATTTAGGATATGTTTTAAAGTCTCCACACTTCTGCAAAAATCTAGGTGGAATTGTTTCTCTTGCTACAGAGCCACTGAGTATTTCCAGCTTTTTGTTTTTGTTTTTATTGCAATTTGATTCCTAGTTTGTTCCTCAAGCTGCTGATCTAGAAACTGTCTTGTATTCATTCCATGAAACCTGTCCTCCACATTATTCCTTTGAACTTGGTTTGCCAAATTAGATCACCCCTCTTTCTAAACACCATGGTGTAGAGACTTTTTCTACTGAATCACTCCTCATGGCACCATGCCCTCATCCCAATAAATCAACTAGTGAACCTTCATTTGCACTCTCTCTTAAAGCATGTACGTCCTTTCCTTTCAATAAGGGGAGCACAGTACTCAAGGATAAAAGCAAAATATCATAGTGGCTGGAAATCTGAAATAAATACAAAAATGCTGGTCAAACTCAGCATTTCATAAAAAATCTGGAATTAAAAGTCCAATGATGACCATGGTCGATTATTGCGAATACCCATCTGGTTCACTAATGCCCCTTTAGGGAAGGAAATCTGTCATCCTTATCTGGTCTGGCCTAAGTGAGACGCCAGATCCCCAGTGATGTGATTGACTATTACATGCCCTCTGAAATGGCCTAGCAAGCCATTCAGTTCAAGGGTAATTAGGGATGGACAATAAATGCTGGCCCAGTCAGTGAAACCTGCATCCCATGAATGAACAAAACCAAATCTGTACGGAGAGAAATAGAGTTAACATTTTCAGTCTGAATGACTTCTTCAGATGCTAAAGAGTGGGAGAAATGTGGTGGATTATATACTGTATAAGAGGGGATGGAGCAGAAGGAGCAGAGTAGAAGGTCAGTGATAGGTGTGAGCTAGGAGAGAATATAACAAAGATGTGGAGGTCATGTGACAGAGGAAAAGTTAATGGCAGCGTGAAAGTCTAGAGATGGTGCTAATATTAGCATAAAGGTAAGATATCAGAATGTGTTCATGGGAGAACAAAGGTCAACGCTCAGTGCAAGCAAAACTAAAGAACAAGTGACGGGGTGGGGGGAGTGGGGGTTTGGTCAAAAAATGGTTTGGATATAGGTAAAGGAGTAAAGATGGAGGAGAAAGTTTACAGTCTAAAGTTGTTGAACTAAGTTTTGAGTTCAGAAGGCCTAATCAGAAGATGATGTGGAGATGCCAGTTTTGGACTGGGATGGACAAGGTGAGAGGTCACATGACATCAGGTTAAAGTCCAACAGGTTTATTTGAAATCACAAGCTTTCAGAACACTGCTCCTTCGTCAGGTGAAGTGACGTGGCTTCACCTGAAGAAGGAGCAGCACTCTGAAAGCTTGTGATTTCAAATAAACCTGTTGGACTCTAACCTGGTGTCATGTGATCTCTCATCTAATCAGAGATGAGGTGCCTGTCCTCCTAGGTTATCCTTCCTCCCAGAACCATGATCGGGTCCTCCTTCTGCTCACTTTCCATCTCACCAGCCCCACAGTCAAAGGATCACCCTCTGCCATTTCTGCCAACTCCAGCTTGATGCCACCACAAAGCACATCTTCCCCTCACCACCACTCCCGTCAGCATTCTGCAGGGACTGCTTCCTCCATGACACCTTATCTCCTTCCCACAGCACCTTCCCTTGCAATCACAGAAGATGCACCTGCCCCTTTGCTACTTCCCTCCTCACCATTCAAGGCCCCAAACACTCCTTTCAGATGAAGCAACATTTCACTTGCACTTCCTTCAATTTGGTTTATTGCATTCACTGCTCTGAATGTCGTCTCCTCTACATTGGGGAGACAAAATACAGACTGGCTTTTCAGAACACCTTCTCCAAGCGTGACCCCCAAACCTCCTGTTGCTTGTTATTTTAACTCACCATCTTGCTTTCAGGCCCACATGTCTGTCCTTGGCCTGCTGCATTGCTCCAGTGAAGCCCAAAGTAAACTGGAGGAGCAGCACCTCATCTTCCAATTAGGCATATTACAGCCCTCAGAACTCAACATCGAGTTCAAAAACTTCAGACTGTGACCTTTCTGCACCATCTTGACTGCTTTTTTTAATCCAAAACATTTTTTGGCCCAATTTGAAACCCCCACTCTCCCCTACTGGGCCATCTGTCACTTGTTCTTTAGTTTTGCTTTCACTGAGCAATGACCTTTGTTCTCCTGTTAACACATTCTACTATCTGACCTTTATGCGACCCTCAGCACTTTCTCTAGCCTTTTACACTGCTGTTAATGCTTCCACTGTCTCGTGCCCTACACATTTTTATTCCAATCTCTCCCAGCTCCCACCTGTCCACTCTGCCCCATTTGCTCAACCACATACAGTATATAACATCACATTTCACCCTCTCTTTAGCTTTAAAGAAGAATCATACAGACTTGCAATGTTAATGCTCTTTCTCTCACCACAGATCCTGCAAATCTTTGAGTTTTTCCAGTAGTTTTTGCTTTTGTCGCCGTATTTCCAGGTTTGTTCTCACCAATGGGCGGCACTGTTCTCAAAAAGGGCGGCACGGTAGCAAAGTGGTTAGCACTGCTGCTTCACAGCTCCAGGGACCTGGGTTCAAATCCCGGCTCGGGTCACTGTCTGTGTGGAGTTTGCACATTCTCCCTGTGTCTGCGTGGGCTTCCTCCGAGTGCTCCGGTTTCCTCCCACAGTCCAAAGATGTGCGGGCTAGGTTGATTGGCCATTCTAAATTGCCCCTTAGTGTCCCGGGATGCATAGGTTAGAGGGATTAGTGGGTAAAATATGTAGGGATATGGGGATAGGGCCTGGGTGGGATTGTGGTTGGTGCAGACTCGATGGGCCGAATGGCCTCTTTCTGCACTGTAAGATTCTATGAAGCAGAAACTGATAGCCAAGTTCCGCACACATGAGGACGGCCTAAACCGGGATGTTGGATTTATGTCACATTATCAGTAACCAAAACCCCCACAGCTTGCCTCCTGGGCTTGTAGAATCTCACTAGCTGTTCTGTCTGGAGACAATACACATCTCTTTAACCTGTGTTGAATGCTCCCTCCACCCACATTATCTGTACCTTTAAGACCTGGCTGGCTGTAGAGATTTGCATTCTAATTAGTATTCTGTAACTTGATTTCTGTGTCGGTGCACTGTTGGAGAACAGATATCCACTCCATCTGACGAAGGAACTGTGCTCCGAAAGCTTATGGTATTTGCTACCAAATAAACCTGTTGGACTTTAACCTGGTGTTGTGAGACTTCTTACTGAGATTCTATGAAGTCAATGCCCTGCATACTAATAATAAGGCTTCTATACTCTTTGTCATCCCTTTGTAATAAAACCTTACATATAATTTGCCTTCCTAATTGCTTACAATATCTGCATATTAATTTTCTGTGATTCATCGAAATGGTGCCTCTGTACACAATTCCCAGTCTCTTTTCATTCAAAAAATATTCTGCTTGTTAAATTTTTCATACCAAAATTCTTCACCTTGTATTTTATCTACCATGTTCAGTTCCCAGTTTCCCTTTAGGGCGGCACAATGGCACAGTAGTTATCACTGCTGTCTTACAGCGCCATGGACCTGGATTTATTCCCACTTTGGGTAACTGTCTGTGTGCAGTTTGCACATTCTCCCCATTTCCTCTGGGTGCTCCGGCTTCCTCCCACAGTCCAAAGATGTGCAGGTTAGGTGGATTGGCCATGTTGCCCCTTCGTGCCCCAAGATGCATAGGTTAGGGCAATTAAGGGGGTAAATACATGGGGTTATGGGAATAGGGCCTGGGTAAGATTTTTTAAAATGGTCATTCGGTGCAGAGTTGATGGGCTGAATGGCCTCCTTCTGCACTGTAGGGATTCTATGATACCAGAGTAGTTGAATATTTCCAATCATGTTCCTACCCTGGCAATGCCACTGAATTGAACTGAACTAGAGCCACATTTGACATGTGTGTGTGACTTTTTAAAATATTCATTCATGGGGTTTTGCAGACCAGGTCAGGATTTTTCGTCCATCCCTAATTGCCCTTGAGAAGGTGATCTGTTATTCTTCCTTGTCCTCCTCAACATCTCCGCAGTTTTCCATATGCTCAGTTTTCTGGTTATGTGGGATTGCTCCAGCTCTATTCCACTTCTCTGTTTTTAGCCAGAAAATTTGTACAAATGTTTTGCTTAGCACGATTAACTTCAAAGAAGCCAAGGACTTGTCTACATGCTGACTATGGTGACCTGATTGTGGACATAAGGTTATCTTCCAAATTTTTGATTATGACACTCAGCTTTTCCCCCTATGCCTCCACCGTTGTCTCTATGTTGTCCATCTTCTTGTCTCAAATGAGCTGTAATTATCCCAGTTAAAGCTGAGGGAAGCTGCTGCCATTGTCATTTGCTCATCCACAAAATCCTTACCTCTACGATTGATTCCATCCTCCTCCCCAGTCACAGTTACGGTGTCTATTTTAACCTTGAGCTGAGCTTCCAAAATCATATCCTTGCCAAAACAAAGACCACCGAATTCGATGTCTAGCGAGGCCCCATAGACAGGGGCATTCCCTTTGGAATATTCCCCAGATCTCTTCCTTCCTTTAAGACAATGCTTAAAATCAACCTGCTTTGAGCAGGCTTTTTGTTGCCTCTCCTAATATTCCTTTCCTTGGTTCAGACCCATTATGGAATGACCATTTTTCTGTGAATCTCAACTGGGATGTGTTTCCACACCAAACACACTGTTTCAGTGTGATTGGTTGTTCATGCATAGCTTTAAGGTTATAAAATGGACCCCAGCCTGTTTGGTTGTTGGGGTGTTAATGCATGAAGTGAGCCACATCATCCAGAAGAGACTACATGCTTTCAACTTAGTGCTTCCATAATTAATGATATTCAATAGAATAATTAGGTCCCAATAGTCAGTGAGGGCAGAGTCATTAATTATCTGCAAGCGTTTGCATCATCATTTCTTCTGTCCACTCATTTGGAGTTCAAAATAAAAAAAATCATAGGAAATCAGATTCTCAAAGCACTGAAGGAGGCATCAACTAATTGGGCCTGATTTTACCAAAACTTCGCGTCCGTTTACGGGCGCGAAATCGCGGTAAAGTTGGGCGTCGGGCCTATACCGCGATCTGCACCCGATTCCGAGCAGATCACGGCTTTACTGACACCCGATTCGGGCACGGGTCCAGCCCGCGCCCGAATCGGGCGGCTCGACGATTTAAATGCATACATGCATTTAAATCGACTGAATGAACCGCGTGCCCAACTCTACCGCCAAATCCCACTTTACCGTCTTCTGGCCCGATGTGGATCTGCCTCTAATCGAACTGCCGAATAAAAATCCGAAGTCGCCGCTGCAGCCTCGGAAGAGCGGGGTCAGAAACTGCAACGGCTCTCTGACCCAGGTCATCCTCTAGGGGGCGGGAGGGGGGGGGGGGGGGGGAGGTGGGAGGAGGAGAGGGGGTGTGACCGAACATCCCCTGGGGGGGGGGGGTGGGAGGGGGGAGGAGAAGGGGTGTGACCGATCATCCCTTGGGGGGGGGGGGAGGTAGGAGGAGAAGGGGTGTGACCCATCATCCCTTGGGGAGACGAATGGGGCGGGGGGTGGGGGAGGGTGAGAGGAGAGGGGATGTGACGTATCATCCTCTGGGGGGGGGGGGGGGAGGGCGCTACCACTCTGCGGCCGATCCGCTGAGGTGAATAAAGACAGTCGTGGTGTTTGAAGTATGCGGCCACTCCGGAGAGGAGGGATTCGTTCCTCCGGTGGGGAGGAGGGATTGGCCGCAGAGTGGCAGCGGAACCCCCTGCCCCCTCCCTCCCCACCGATCGGCCGCAGAGTGGCAGTGGCCCCCCCCCCCCCAGAGGATGATACGTCACACCCCCTCTCCTCCCACCCCCCCACAGGGGATGATCCGTCACGCCCCCCCTCCTCCTCCCACCACCCCCCCAGAGGATGATACGTCACACCCCCCCTCCCACCCCCTCCCCCCTGAGGTGGTCTGTGTCAGAGACCCTCTGTCTCTGCTTTTTTCTTTTGTGCCCGGGTGCGCTGCTTCAGATTTTTTTCGAACTGCGCATGCGCAGTTCAGAGCTCCAATCGTTCCGGCAGCGCTAAACCCCACCCACAGCGCAAATCAGACCGGAGCCGGCAAAACGCCTATGGGCGCGCTGGAAAGAGGATTCCGGGCTCGGATCCGTATTACGCCCAGATCCCGCCCTTAGGCTCCGAATGGTAAAATCGGGCCCATTGTGTATGTGCTGGCTCATTGGAAACTATCCAATTACTTGCATTCCCTACTCATTTCCAATGACCTGCAACTTTTACTTTTCAAGTATATATCTAATTTCTTCTTGAAAGTTACTATTGAATCAGTTTCTACAATTTTGTTACAGTGAACTGCAGATGATCACATATTTTATTCATTCATGAAATGTGGGCTTCACTGACTTGATCAGCAACCATTGACCATCCCTTGACCAGGTGGAGGTAAGCTGTCTTTATGAACCGCTGGAGTTCATGTGGGTGTAGGTACATCCACAGTGCTGTTAGGGAGGGAGTTCCAGGATTTTGATCCAGCGACAGGGAAGTGACAACGATATATTTCCAAGTCAGGATGGTGAGTGACTTGGAGGGAAATTCCAGGTGGTAGTGTTCCCATGTGTCTGTTGCCCTTGTCCTTCTAGATGGTAGCGGTCATGCGTTTGAAAGATGCTGTTGAAGGAGCCTTGGTGAGTTTTAGTGGAGCTTCTTGCAGTGCAGCCTGTAAATGGTAGACATCGCTGGTGCTGCTGTGTGTCAGTGGTGGAGGGAATGAATGTTTGTGGAAGGCCTTGGGCCAAATGGCCTGCTTCTATCTCGTAACAATTCTGTGATTCTTGGATACCAATCAACCGGGATGCCGTGTCCTGGATGACGTGAAGATTCTTGAGTGTTGTTGGAGCTACACTTATCCAGGCAAGGGAGAGTATTCCATCACACTTCTGACTTTGTGGAGTCAGGAGGTGAGTTATTCAATGCAGGATTCCTAACCTCTGACCTGCTCTTGTAGCCACAGTATTTATATGGCTAGTCCAGTTCAGTTTCTGGTCAATGGTAACCCCCAGAATTTTGATAATGGGGGATTCAGCGATGGCACTGCCATTGAATTTCAGGAGATGATGGCGAGATTCCCACTTGGAGATAGTCATTGACTAACATTTGTGTGGTGCAAATGTTACTTGCCACTTGTGAGCCCAAAGCTGGATATTGTCCAGATCTTGTTGCATTTGGACATGGACTGCTTTAGAATCTGAGTCACGAATGGTGCTGAATATGATTAACATCCCCACTTCTGACTCTATGATCAACGGAAGTTCATTGATGAAGCAGCTGAAGATGGTTGGACACTACCCTGAAGAATTCCTGCAGTGATTTCTTGGAGCTGAGATGATTGACCTCCGACAATCACAGCCATCTTCCTTTGTGCCAGGTATGACTCCAGACAGCAGAGAGTTTTCCTCCTGATTCCTATTGGCTTGTTTTGCTAGCACTGCTTCATGACATACTCGGTCAGATGTTGCCTTGAAAAGGCAGTCACTCACACCTCACCTCTGGAGTTCAGTTCTTTTGTCCATGATTGAACTAAGGCTGTAATGTGATCAGGATCTGAGTGATCTTGGCAGAATCTGAACTACATGTTGTGAGCAGGTTATTGCTGAGTAAGTGCCAGTTGATTGAGAGTAGACTGATTGGACAACAATTGGCCGGGATGAATTTTGTCCTGGTTTTTATGTATCAGACACCTGGGCAATTTTCTACATTACTGGATGGCAGTGTTTTAGCTAGACTGGAACAACTTGGCTAGGGGTGTGACAAATTCTGGAGCACCAATCCTCAATACTATTACCGGAATATTGTTGTCAGAGGGCTCAGCCATTCTTTGTTATCTTGTGGAGCGAATTGAATTGGCTGAAGACTGACATCTGTGATGCTGCGGACCTGTGGAAGAGCCACTCTGCAAAAAGAATTCTTCTCATTTCCCCCCATCCCCATGAATCTTATGCCACAGTACAGGAGTGATTTGTACGTGGACACAACAGAATTTTAGCATTTTTTCTTGAAAAGTTGGAATATCTCACTTTGACGTGACTTTTCATTTGATGGATGAGAATTGAATCTGCTTCATTGAGATGGCAGCCCTTGTGTAAACTTTGCAATCTTCTGGTCAGAAGCCGGGCTCTGAGGTGCTGCAGGGTCACTTAGGAAGGTAAAATAGAACTGCTTCCAAACTTAATGTAGTAAATTGGAAGGCACCTCATAGTGGCTCCAACAAGAAATGGTTTAGTAGCTAACATAATATATAAACAAGATAAGGGTCTGACAGAACTAATACACAAGTCCACTCTCTTCTCCTCCCTGGCTCCAACTGAAGTTCCTCCCCATCCCAAGACAGGAGCCCTTGCTCCTGATTGGTTCAGCTTCCTGTGCCGTCTCTTCATTGGGCCCGGCCCAGTCACATGGCCTGCAGAGGATAGCCCTCTTAAAGGAGTCACGGTACCACACTAAAGCAGATTCCAGTGTTCAAATAATGATTGTGGTTGAAGTTATGAACAAAAGTCTAACAAAGGAAATTCATTGAGGACTTGTTTTAATGCCAAGACTGAAGGCATTATTGCATGCTCACAAAGGGGTGCTGCTGCTATGTTAAAGAAATGTTTTTTTTTAAATGTCCAGTGATGCCAAGCTTGTGTAATGCTTGATTGCAGCACTTGTATTACGGAGCATTTCCTGCACAGATGCAGGTCATTCAACTCAACTGCTCTATGTCAGTGTTCATACTCTACAAGAACCACCTCCCACCTTACTTCATCTCTCTCTATTAACATATCTTTCTATTCCTTTCTACCCGTTTGCACTTATTTCCCCTTAAATGCATCTAATAGAAGTGACTTCATTAGGATGCAAATAAACTCCTCTGGCTTATCTCCACCCCTCAAACATAAATACAACCAAATGCTTTTCAGCTAGACATGCCTCTTTAAACTTCAGTGAACTTATTGGCCAATTTTGCATGGTCTTATGCTTAAATATTACACCTTTCGTTGGTAAGAGTCTCTATTCTGGTACCAGCTGATATCAATTAACAGGGATTGGTAAAAGCTTGTTTTTTAATGGTTCACCAGCTAATTGCATAAGTAATAAAACCCAACAATATAAAATGACATTTTGATTACCCGAAGGGTAAGTAGTTTGTGCATTACAAAAGGCTACATTAGAATCATAGAATCACACAGTGTAGAAATGGCCCTTCAAGTCTACACCGACACATGACAAACACCTGAACTTCTACCTAATCCCATTTACCAGTACTTCGCCCTTGAATGTTATGATGAGCCAAGTGCTCATCCAGGTACTCTTTAAAGGATGTGAGGCAACCTGCCTCGACCACCCTCCCAGGCAGCACATTCCAGACTGTCACCACCCCCTGGATAAAAAGGTTTTTCCTCACATTGCCCCCCCCAAACCTCCTGCTTCTCACCTTGAACCTTTGTCCCCTCCTGACTGAAACTTCAACTAAGGGCAACAGCTCCTCCCTATCCACTAGGGGCGGCACAGTGGTTAGCACTGCTGCCTCACAGTGCCAGGGACCCGGGTTTGACTCCCGGCTTGGGTGACTGTGCAATTGCAAGAGTCTGCAAGTTCTCCCTGTGTCTGCATGGGTTTCCTCCGGGTGCTCCGGCTTCCTCCCACAGTCCAAAAGATGTGCTAGTTAGGTGCATTAACTATGCTAAATTCTCCCGAACAGGTGTTGGAGTGTAGTGACTAGGGGATTTTCATAGTAACTTAATTGCAGGGTTAATGTAAGCCTACTTGTGACACTAATAAATAAAAAACTTAAACTCTGTCCATGCCTCTCATAATCTTGTACACGTCAATCAGGTCACCCCTCAGTCTTCTCGTGTCCAATGAAAACAACCCTCTCCAACCTCTCGTCGTAATTTAAATATTCCATTCCAGGCAGCATCCTGGTGAATTTCCTCTGCAACCCCTCCAGTGCAATTATATTCTTCCTATAATGTGGCAACCAGAACTGCACACAGAACTCTAGCTGTGGCCTCACCAAAGTTCTACACAACTCCAACATAGCTTCCCTGCTTTTGTAATCTATGCTATGATTGGTAAAGGCAAGTGTCCCATATGCCTTCTTCACCACCCTACTAACATGCTCTTCTGTCTTCAGAGATCTATGGACAAACACGCCAAGGTCCCTTTGTTCCACAGAACTTTCTAATGTCAAGCCGTTCATTGAATACTTCCTTGTCAAATGACTCCTTCCAAAATGTATCACTTTTCAGGCTTAAATTCCATATGCCACTTATCTGTCCATTTGACTGTTCCATTTATATCTTGTTGTAGCCCAAGACACTCAGCCTCACTGTTAACCACCCAGCCAATCTTTGTGTTATCTGCAAACTTACCAACCCTACCTCCCACGTTACAACCACGAATTTACTAAAGCAATATTAAATGTTGAAAATAGTGGGAGTCAGTTGCGGGATGTGACGTACTGAAGGAGTTCTGGTTACACAAAAGCTAATGAATAGCAACAGCAAGCTATGGAGAGGTTTCTAGAAGAGGTTCTTCAGAATAAATCTCTGTTTACCCATCCAAAGATGTGCGGGTTAGGTTGATTGGCCATGCTAAAATTGCCCCTTAGTGTCCTGAGGTGCGTAGGTTAGAGGGATTAGCGGGTAAATGTATGGGGATATGGGGGTAGGGCCTGGGTGGGATTGTGGTCGGTGCAGCCTCGATGGGCCCAATGGCCTCTTTCTGCACCGTAGGGTTTCTGTGATTTCTGTGATTACCCCAAACATGGTCTGGGATTTTCATCCCATTTTTAAACATGTCTGCCCACACATCGGTCGGGTGGGGCGGGGGGGGCGGGATTCTTCCAACCTGCTGCGCTGCTCCAGCAGCACAATGGGTCAGGAGACATCAGCAGAGGCCATTTATTTGAATCCCATTAGCAGGCGCGGGACTGAATTCTTTGGGCCCACTAGCATTTCCCACCAGCCAGGAGTGGGTCATTCCAACAGGGTTTACAACAGCTCCCCACTAATGGGAAGCTGGCGCCCCACCCCACTGGAGAGAAGGGAGGCTATGGAAGCCCCCCAGGTTGCCCTCTGTGTATCGCGAGCCTGACAGTGCCAGCCTGGCCCTCTGGCCGGGGCAAACTGGTAATGCCCAAAGGGCATCTTGGCACTGCCAACTGGGCATTGGGCACAAGAAGGTCGGGACAGGGGTGGGGCCTATGGGGGAGAAGATCAGTGGGGGTGGGGGTTTCCACTGTCACTTTGCAGTCAGGATCGGTGGCAGAGGGAGGGAAGGGTCTAGATGGGGCTGGGCCTTGGGGTGGGGGTGCTGGCAGAGGGCGGGGGGGAGGGTGTCGGATATGCCGGGGTGGAGTGGGAAGTTGGGGAGATCAGGGCTAGCGGCGGTGGAGGTGGGGGAGGGGAACTCATCGGGAGGGGCAGCGTTGCAGGGTCACGGGACTGTCCTGTGGTCGGGAGGCCAACAGTGCGGGGCTACTGCGCATGCGCCAATCTCCGCTTTGACAGATTGGCACATGCACAGTGACCCACTCGACGCAATGTTGCTGGCCTCTCCAGCGGGAAAAGGCCCTGCATGAATCTCCCTGAGGCACTCTGTGATGCACAGAGTGTGGGAGATTCATTTTGAAAATCCCGCTGAAAAAACCAGTGAGAGTTACTCCCGTTTTTACACAGATTTGGCACTTTGAATTTTTTTGCGAGAATCCGGGCCCAGAATTTCAGTAAGTCGGGGTGGATGAGCCTGGAAATAGTGAGAGGTTAGAGACAGACCCCAGACTGAGGGAATGGGCAACCTGAGTCCATATAATTGGCCTTCAGAAACGCCCATTTGATAGGTTGGTCATCCATGGTTAATTTCCTGTGCTTTGGAGGAGGTGTCGTTACTTTGTGAGGTGAATATGAACAATGTAAATGTTGTGCAACTGTTACTTCACCCTTAAATGGCTGGCCCGCCATGGGCTTTCCCTTTGCTGGAATTGTCACTGCCGCTGTCAAATCAAAGTGTACTCTACTTGTTAAATCTCTGAGTATTGGGGTATCTCCTCAATAATCACTCCACAGCCAGGCGTAAGGGAACAGAGATCTTTATTCAGTCTACTCACTTTATTCACTCTACTCCAAATGTTGATTGCCCACTCAAGGCGGTTCCCAACCAGCTCACCCCACACCGTAGGTCACATGACTTGTTCCAATAACGGGGCGATGCCACAATATACATAATAATTATGGGGCAGTGAAGACAAGTTTAAAGTTAACTGCACAGGGTGCCTACATCTCTCCAAATTAAATATATTAAACAAATAGATGGAATATAACGTGGAAAAATGTGAAGTTATCCACTTTGGTAGGAAGAACAGATGCGCAGAGTTTTTCTTAATTGGTAAAAGATTACAAAGTGTAGATGTGCAAAAAGACATGAGTGTCTGCATCAATAAGTCATTGAAGGCTAACATGCAGATTCAGGCTAATGGTGTGTTGAACTTTATACCAAGAAGATTTGAGTATAGGAGTAGTGAAGTCTTGCTTCAATTGTATAGAAGCTTGATTAGACTGCACCTTGAGTACTGCATGCAGTGTTGGTCCCCTTACTTTAGGAAGGACATTATTACCATACAAAGTTCCACCATTTCTTTCTGGGATGGCAGGACTTTCTTATGAAGAGAGGTTGGGGAAACAGGGCCTGTATTCTCATGAGTTTTGAAGAATGAGAGGTGATCTCATTGAAATCTACAAAATGCTTAAATGGATAGATGCAGGTAATATATTTCCCCCGGTTGGCGGGGGGGAGGGGAAAGGAGGTGTAGAACCAGGGGAAACAATTTCAAAATAAGGGGGAACAATTAGAGATGAGGAGAAAGCTTTTTAGTTGGGGGTTTGTGTTGGACCTCAGTTGTGCCTTTGTCCTATATGGACCACCGTTGTGTGTGTTTGTCATACCTGGACACACCCCCTTCCAGTTTGGTTCCTCCCCTCGGCACCTAGTATAAAGGTGGCTGTCTCCTCCCCCTTGTTCAGTCCAGGTCGGTTATTTGTTGGGATCTGCTCCTGATTCTGTTGTGAATAAAAGCCTACACTTGTATTGGCACACCGGTAGTCTTTCGTCTTATTGATAGCGCATCAGGGTTATGAATCCTTGGAATTCCCTACCCCACAGGGCGATGGTAGCTCAGACATTGAGTATGTTTAAAGCAGAGGTTAACAGATTTTTAAATGCCAATGACATAAAGGGATATAGGGTGAGTGTGTGGAAAAGGCATTGAAGTAGATGATCAACCATGATCATACTGAATGCTGAATGGCCTCCACCTGCTCTTATGTCTGGTCAGGTTTGTGACTGTTATCTGTTAGAACCTATTGTCTGATTTCAATAATCTTGATAATAAACTTGAGCAGAAGTGCTGCATGCATCGATTTTCCTTTGAGTGCATATTGACAGTAAGTGTACCTTTTATTGACATGAGTTATTTATTGAATAGAAACTAACAAAAGTAAAAGGAGCGTGGGATTTTTAATTAGCTTTACTTTGCTAAGCTCTCATTGCAAGATTTAGTAATCAATGGCAGAATTGCTCATTTAGAATTAGTCAGATGAATGAACTGGATTTTTCTGGGCTGGAAGGTGGGAGACATCGTAAAATCCGGTGGAAGGCGTCAGAACATAAGAACTAGGAGCAGGAGGAGGCCATCTGGCCCCTCGAACCTGCTCCGTCATTCAATAAGATCATGGCTGATCTTTTTATGGATCCAGCTCCACTTACTCGCCTGCTCACCATAACCCTTAATTCCTTTACTTCAAAAATTTATCTATCCTTGCCTTAAGAACATTCAATGAGGTAGCCTCAACTGCTTCACTGGGCAGGGAATTCCACAGATTCACAACCCTTTGTGTGAAGAAGTTCCTCCTCAACTCAGTCCTAAATCTGCTTCCCCTTATTTTGAGACTATGCCCCCTAGTTCTAGTTTCACCCGCCAGTGGAAACAACTTCCCTGCTTCTATCTTATCTATTCCCTTCATAATCTTATATGTTTCTATAAGATCTCCCCTCATTCTTCTGAATTCCAATGAGTATAACCCCAGTCTACCCAATCTCTCCTCATAAGCCAACCCTCTCAACTCTGGAATCAACTTAGTGAATCTCCTCTGCACCCCCTCCAGTGCCAGTATATCCTTTCTCAAGAAGGAGACCAAAACTGTACACAGTACTTCAGGTGTGGCTTCACCAGCAACTTATACAGCTGCAACATAACCTTGCTGTTTTTAAACTCCATCCCTCTAGCAATAAAGGACAAAATTCCATTTGCCTTCTTAATTACCTGCTGCACCTGCAAACCAACTCCTTGAGATTCCAGCACAAGGACACCCAAGTCCTTCTGCACAGCAGCGCGCTGCAATTTTTTACCATTTAAATAATAGTCCATTTTGTTGTTATTCCTACCAAAATGGATGACCTCACATTTACCAACATTGTACTCCAGCTGCCAGACCCTCGCCCACTCACTTAGACTATCTATATCCCCTTGCAGACTTTCAGCGTCCTCTGCACACTTTGCTCTGCCACCCATCTTAGTGTCATCTGCGAATTTTGACACACTACACTTGGTCCCAAACTCCAAATCATCTCTGTAAACATAAACAATTGCGGTCCCAACACTGATCCCTGAGGCACACCACTAGTCACTGATCGCCAACTTCAGGACAGAAGACAGATGTCTTCCCACCAGATCCAGATGTTGTAAAGGGCAACCGATGTGGTAGGAGAAGATGATGCTTCCTTAAGGCAATTCATCTCATTAAAAAGGCAATAATTTAAATATTTTGAGATTTTTTTGAGACGTGTAGATAAAACTCCTGGGATTCTGAGTCTTGCCAGGTAAAAGGGGGCCGTGAACAAGTGACAGACCAACTCCAGCTGCAAGTGGCAGCCATCATGAGTACAGGCAAGAAGGGTGGAGCGATGTGGGCATTGGCAGCCTCCCATCTATTGACTCTGTCTACACTTCCCACTGCCTCAGGAAAGCAGCCAGCAAAATCAAGGACCCCGGACATACTCTCTTCCACCTTCTTTCGTCGGGAAGAAGACACCAAAGTCTGAGGACACGTACCAACCGACTCAAGAATAGCTTCTTCCCTGCTGCCATCAGACTTTTGAATGGACCTACCTCTTACTAACTTGATCTTTCTCTACACTCTAGCTATGACTGTAATACTGCATTTTGCACTCTCTCATTTCCTTCTCTATGGGCGATACCGCACAAGAAACAATACTCTTCACTGTGTGCTAATACATGTGACAATAAAAAATCAAATCAAATCAGAGACAGAGGAGAGAAGGGGAAAAGTTGCCAGAGATGAATGAGCCCACTGCTGTCGTGGCATATCGACACTGACACTTGTATAGGTGGAAGAAGGGACGGACAATGATGAAAGGCAATGAACCATGTACACTCAGGGTCAGATCTTATAGTGAGGAGAAATAGCAAAGAGGGAGAGAGTTGCACCAATGGGTGATGGGCTAGCAGCAAGAAGAGGGGAAGGAACGTCAATGTTATGATGGTGGAGAAGAGCAGAGAGAGATACACAACCACCTGCTGTATGGAGAAGTGTTTTCTCACCCAAAGGGGTTACAGGCAACAACTCAACTACCTACAGATGTCAGAGCAGTAGCATAATTGAAGACTGCGTCATTCCTCTGTGTACCATGCTGGGGGATGAGCTGTCCCACATTGGAAGTAGTGACCACCCAATGTCAGTAATGCTGAAGATCACCATACCAGTGAATTTCTGCATAATTCCAGGGATCTTCAGGGTTATCTGTGGCATCTGCCAGCTCGCTGCTCATCACTGTACCAAGATGCTCACCAATGCCATGTTCAAGAGAGCTAGCCAATACAAACACTTCCATATCGATAACAGTCAGACTGAGAAGGCTGTAGGTCTGTTGCTGGAATCTCACAAGTACAGGGTATCATTGATTGCATATACGTGGCCATCAAGGTTCCCATGGACGAGCTAGTGGCCTTTATCAACAGGGCTTCCACTTGTTCAATAATTACAACCATCACAATTACATGGGGCGGCACGGTGGCACAGTGGTCAGCACTGCTGCCTCACAATGCCAGGGACCCAGGTTCAATTCTGGCATCAGGTGACTGTGTGGAGTTTGCACATTCTCCACGTGTCTGCGTGGGTTTCCTCCGGGTTCTCTGGTTTCCTCCAACAGTCCAAAGATGTGCAGGTTAGGTTGATTGGTTGTGCTAAAATTGCCCCTTAGTGTTAGGGGGATTAGCTGGGTAACTGCATGGGATTACGGGGATAGGAACTGGGTGAGAATGTGCAGGCTCGATTGGCCAAATGGCCTCCTTCTGCGTTGTAGGGATTCTATGATTCCATGATTTTACTTCTTTCAGATGTGCGCACAGATGCTGGGACAGCCATGATGCCTACTTACAATGACAGTCTCTGCTGCTCGATCTTTTGAGAATCCTCTCTTGCCTTCAAGGCGACAAGGGCTCCCCCTGAAAATTTAGTAATCAGCTATTGTTGCAAAGAACACTCACACTGATCAAGAGGAAAGGTGCAATACCTGTTACAGCACAGCTTGAGCGACCATCGAGCAGGCCATTTTGAAGATGTGTTTAGACAGACACTGTGGAGCACTACAGAATGCCTCAGCAAAGGTCTCCCATATCATTGTGGTGTGCTGTGCCCTACATAACTCCAGAGGAGAGAGCAATTGAGCAATAACGATGTCAAATAGTTGGTAATACAGAGCTTGAAAATTGCTGAAAAAAATGGTAATGCCTCTACCAATCAGAGTCCACTTGCCAACTAATCAGCACTTCTTTCTAATGCAGTTATGAATTGCTGTTCTCTTCACAACTGACATTGTTCAAATTTGTCCTGATGACTACAAGATGAAAAGCTTCAACAACATGTCCCTTTTTTCAGCAATAAAGATTTTTTTAAGCACGATGCTTTCTCCAGTGATGGAAGATGATACCAAGCACAGGATTGTGCGGAGCCACAGGGAGTACCTGGAAGGCACTATGAGATGCATGAAAGGGATGCTCAGGATACACGAATATAGGAACAATTCACATCATCCTTACTGACAGACAATTCAATAAAGTTTCAGCACTGTGCAGCCTCAAGTCACCACCTCCAATGAACTTACCATTTACCTGCTTCCAGATAGATTGATTGCTGTGGCATGGGAAATGCCTCGACCTCATGCAATGATTTTCCACCCATGAAGCATATTTGATGGAGCCAGCAGCTCCTGAAGTCTGTACCCTTCCACCTAAGAATTGCAATGATAATTTGGGCCTCCCCACATCAGAAATTTAATGTTGTTACAATTATTTCCAAGGCTTCATAATACCAACGAAAAGTGACCTGTGAACCCTGAGTGGAGTTAGGTTCTCTTCTTCAGTCTCCTCTGCGTGCTCTTACATGCTGTTCCCCATTATGCTTGCAGTGCGATGGAGGCAGGTTGCTGACATTGCACCAAGCTGCCTGAGGCCTGGAGAGCCCTGGCATGCTGAGGGGCTCCTGCACATTTGCATCTGCTGTGGTGGCTACTGCAGGGCCTGGTGTCACTGACAGAGCAGCTGAGAAGTTATTGACTACTCTAGGAGCGCCGTGAAACAAGTCCCCAGATGCTTCAATCTGCCATTCCTCTGCCATTTCAAGGCACACCTGTTCCTCTGTTCACACAGCAGAAATAGGTACTCCAGCAGTAAGAATAACCAGTGGGAGAAATTAAGGGTTTTATTGAGGCATCAAAAATTTGATTTGATTTATTATTGTCACATGTACTGGGATACAGTAAAAAGTATTGTTTCTTGCATGCTATACAGCCAAAAGATATTGTTCATAAAGTACACAAGGGAAAAGGAAAAGGATAAGGTGCAGAACATAGTGTTGCAGTTACAGATAGGGTGAAGAGAAAGATCAGCTTAATATATGATAGGACCATTCATTATTAGACAGTTTAAAAGAATTCAGTTTTAGAAGTGCAGAACAGTCATAAAAGATGAAATTATGCTGGAGACAGCATGCAAGAAGTCACCTTGCTCTGGAACCATCTCTTTTTTTTTAGATGAAAGCGTGATAGCAGCAGAAGTATTGTGTTAAAAAGGAGACCAAAGACTAGGCAGTTGGGAGTTATAAGTGACATGGGAGTTAATTATTTTCAGGGCTGGATGCAGAAGGAAGCATGCTTGGAAGGGTGTAGGGAGGATGGGAGTGGTGAGGGATACAGGGAAATGTTCAGAGATTGCCTTATCTCTGATTGAAACAACCTCACGTCATAGCCAATTAATTGCTTTTGATCTGTCGTCACTATTTCTATGCAAGCAAACATACATGAGATGCGGGATCAATTAATCTTTGATTTTTCCAATCGTATTGGAGGAATATTGATTAAGCCACTGGCCTCTTTACGGTCATGCCAAACATTCTTCTTTTCTATCAGAATAGGCAGATAGGGCCTTATGCTAATACTTCATCCAAAAGGCAGCAGTCTTTCATTTCATTAGTACTGCACTAAAGTGCCTTGAAACCCTATAATGGAACTTAAATTTACAACCTTCTGACTCAGACACACAAATGCTACCACTGCCAAAAACTAGAAGTAGTCACAGTTCCTGCACAAGACCCAGACATATGGCGGACCATCTGTGCACAACTGGAAGCAGCTATTCCAGTAGTGTCTTGTACAAAAATGTAACTGAACAGAACCAAATATAGTTCCTCTAGCAACATTCTACATAGCAAGACACCTGTTCAAAGTTATAGGTAACTGCTCCAGGGATGTCATCTAGGGCAATACAGTGTACGTACAATCACTGAGGCACAAACAGCATGGTTTCAACCCTGCATACAGATGCCAGGTGCTCCTACAGAAAATCAAATAGTGTAGACCTATGTACCATCAATAAATCCTCATGGATAAAATAGTAGAGTGTTTAAAAAAAATGTTTGCAAAGGTAGACAGATTGAAGACCGGTTTGTAATAATTGATTGTCCCAATACGGTGTGATGTAATCCCAAAATCGACCATAAATCATTGATACTTTCCAATTTCATGAACGATATTGTAATTTTAATTGGTCACTTCTGGCTATATAATGTATTGATATTGATAATTAGAAAGGTTAGCTTAAAAGCATGGAATTTGAAGATTGAGAGCTATCTTTTTGGAAACAAGTCTGGGACAGATAAAATTGGTCAATTGATTAAAAGCAAAATATTGCAGATACTGGAAATTGAAATAAAGATAAAAAATGTTGGATAAACTCAGCAGCTCTGGCAGCATCTGTGGAGAGAAACAATTAATGTTTTGGATCTAAATGATTCTTCTATAGAACTAAAGCAAGGGACAAATGTATAGAATTATATAGTGGGAACGGGGGTGGAGAACAGGTGGGGGAAAAGGAGATATTGACAAATTTGTCCTGGACATAAAACAAAGGGGAGTGCTAATGGTGCCATTAAGGGAGGAACAGTGCTAATAGCGGCAAAAAGTGAGATAGCAGAATGTGTTAATAGGAACAACTGAGCAGCTAGAGACAGGTGGCAAGTAGGGGAGGGCTGGGGTTGTATTGGGGCAAGCCAGGGAGCGGAAGAACAATCAGCAACGAACTCCAGAAGGAGGGGGGGGGGGATTATTTCTGTGTTCAGCTGTGGGCACTTTGACTATGAACGAGTGACAGAATTGTTTCTGTTGAAGGAGTTGTATACCTCAAATGTAAGTGTAAAAAAACAAGAAAAGTTGTCATCTAAAATTAACGTGAAGTCGATTTATATATTTTGCTTGCAGCTGAACTGTACTAATTTAATTAGAACTAATCTATTTGTGCAGGCAAGATACATAGATATTTATGTTTTTTAAAGCTGATGATTTATTAGTTGTAATAAATTTTACTGTTTATGTAGTGGTGATAGGTTATTTAGGCTATTTAGACTGTGCTCTTGGGCATATGGAGAGCTGTTTAGATAACAGCTCCAGAGCATTATAAATCTGTTTAGGTTCTACCAAATTGAAAGTGTATTTCTTGCTGAGGGTGAACTCTAAGGGTGTTTAATCATCAAACAGCTAGTATGAACTGACATGCAGTTTGTGCTTTTACCCATAAAAGACTGATATAGATAAAACACATTCATTGTACTGTATGAGATTTGCACCAGTAAAAAATAAAGTTGACATGTTTTCTGTACTTGAGACAATGTTAGAAAACTGGCACGACAACATAGCCACCTCCTGACTGGAACGGTGCCAGTTTCATGTTAGTATCTCCAAAATGCAAATGCCAGAGGAAGCATGAAACCAATGTCGCAATTCATGGCCCTGAATTCCCTTTCTTGCTGCTTCACAATAAATACAAAATCATTAATATCGTTCATACTGGAACCATGTTTTTCCAACGGTTTCTGCTCCTACCAATATTGTCATGGTGGCACAGTGGTTAGCACTGCTGTCTCACAGTGCCAGGGATCCAGGTTTAATTCCCAGCTTGGGTCACTGTTTGTGCGAAATCTGCACGTTCTTCCCGTGTCTGCGGGGGTTTCCGTCGGGTGTTCCGGTTTCCTCCCACAGTCCGAAAAACGTGTTGGTTAGGTGCATTGGCCATGCAAAATTCTCCCTCAGTGTACTGGAACAGGCGCCGGAGTGTGGCAACTAGGGGACTTTCACAGTAACTTCATTGCAGTTTTAATGTAAGCCTACTTGTGACACTAATTAATAAACTTTATCTTTTTTAATTACCCAGGAGCTTGGGGAGTCTGTAGTTCCCCATTGTTTCTCCATGGCAGTGCCTCAGCCTCAGCCAATCAGAGTTGACTTGCTGATCAATTAGCATCCTTTTCTTCTGCAGCATAAACTGTTGAATTTGTCTGAAATTTGGTATTCTTGTGTTTGCCCTGATGAGTACAAGATGAAAAGCTTCAGTGACATGTCTTTCTTTTCAAATTCTGTGCTAACAAGGTGTGAAAATCATCTACCTTTTTCCCAGTAACAATTTGAGCCCTCCCTTTAACAACCAAACCAACAAGTTTGTTTTCAGGCAGAATTCAGAACAGATCACAAAACCATTCCTCTATTTCACCCTAAATTAAAGAGACAGCACCCAAAAATAACAATCTTACAAGCTTTATATTTGCAACATCTATGAACCCTTTCAGAATTTTTGATGCCTCACTTCTCATTGTTATAAATTTCAGTGAATTTTAGACCCAATTTAGACAAGGGGTGGTTTTCTGGGCTTGTCCAAGACAGGTGCAAGCCCCGTTATGGCTGGAACACTCGTGAAAGCGCCATTGTGAGATTTGCAACATGGAGGTCTCAGAATGAGAACTTTCCCACCTCTGACTGGCGACATAATCTGATTCCAAAAAGGAGACCAGACATGGTGACCATGCCAGGGGCTCGGAGGCCAGTGTAGCCCCTGGATGGTCAGGGACATGGCTGGGCAGTGCCCAGCTTGGCATTGCTAAGGACAGGGCCTGAAGAGGACAGGGCCATAAAGGGACATGGCCTATAGGTGATCTTATAGTGGAGGTTCACTCACATTGGAGGGGACGAGGGTGGGCGGGGTGTGGGCGATGATGTTGGTGATTGGTGGGTGGGATCTTTAACATTAATTTGAGATCTTGAGGAGCCTTTAAGTAGCTGGAATTGCTGGCATCCTTAAGCCTCACCCCTCTCAAGAATGGTGCAAAACCTGCCCCCTTGTGACAAACTGTTAGAAGATCATGATTAGGATTGCCCTGCCTGAGCCAACGAGAATCAAACAGGGTTGTCCCCCACCCCTGAGATAACACTTGGAAAATTCCACCCTCAGTCTCTCATCATAGGACTACCATTTGATCCCAAGAAGCAGTCTGATGAACCTTTGCTACACCACCTCCTATGTAAGTATATTCTTCCTTGAATGTGTAGGTCAAAATTGCACATAGTATAGTCTCATAAATGTCTTGTATAATTCTATTTTAATCCCATTGCCATTAAAGCCAATATACCATTTTGCCATCCTAATTTCTTGCTGTACATCTAAGCTAACTTTGTGTTCCTTGTATGAGTATTGTTTGACATCAATGTTGACAAGTTTCATGCCTTTTTGCTTTCTTATTCTTACTATGAAAGTGAAGAACCCCAAATTTAGCCACATTATATTTCATCTGCCATTCGTTTCACCTGTCTATATTTCTTTGCTCTCACTTTTGTCCTCCACAGCTTATACATAGTTTAAACACAGCTTACACAGCTCCACATAGCTTTGCATTGACAGCAAACATAAATACATTGCTCTTGGTCTCTTTGTCTATGTCATTCTAAGGAAGTCTTGTTTCAGAAAGCTGCAGATATCAGCAACATTCCTGCTCCCACCTTGCCAATGTTCGGTTACATATAAATTTCCTGTTGCAATCTCCTCAAAATATGCTTGAATGTAAAAATGTGCATACTTGAAAGTAAATTTGTGTGAAAAATTGGAGCCCAAGGAAAACACTGCACTCATACAATATATTACTTCTTTAAGTATGAAAATAAAATTTCAACTCTGGCACATTAAATGCAAGTCATGCTTAGAAATCTGCAATCAAAAAAGCTTTACCATTTTCACTGATGCTGTGGAGATGAAAGAGATGAAAAGAGATGAAAACACTGAGTGGGCCACCCGTGAGAATATTTTTAAAAATTGCAATAAATCACCAGGAAACTTTCCCCTGGCGTTTGAAAATCTGGTCAGAATGTGAAGAGAGCCTTTGAGCAAATACCTTTACAGGAAACTGGCATTGGAAGCTCTTTAACTTGGGGCAGGGATATTATTATTGGCAAGAATTCGTTGGGAAAAAGAATTGATAGGCAATTGTACAAATTAAGATTTGTTCATCTTGTACTTGCCTCTCCTTCTCCTCCCCTCCAATATACCCCCACCCTCTCTCTCTCTCTCTCTCCGTCTCTATATTCTTCTCTGCCATTTGATTTTGTCCGATTCTCTCCTGCTTCTTTTGGACTCTGCATCTCTTCTCTCCCCTTTACTTAAAAATGTAGAGTTTGCTCTTCACCGGCATGGATCAAGGCCCTGGTGGGAGCAGCATCAATAACAATGAGAGATGAATGAGCAGAGAGCGCTGTGGATCACATTGGATCAGCTCTCACTGCTTAGTCTGGACAACAACAAGAACATCATTCACAACAATGAGCCCAGGACTCCCTAACATTTGGGCATCGGCAATTTGGATCTTGTGTACCCCACTCTCCCAGCCCTGGTCCTTAGCAAAGGTGAAATTATTAAGAAACTTGGAAGGTAGCCTTGGCCAACATTGCATTTTCTTCCTATCACTAGCCTCTCTCATTAATCAAACAATTAAAAATATAGGATTAAAAACACATTTACTTAAATGTTGCTCACTCAGGATCAGTCTTGGACCGCAGTCTTACATTGCTGAGCTGTTCCAATGCAAGAGAGGCTTCATCAAAGCCTTCCCACATCTTTCTCTTGAAAAAAAGGTTGATCCATTTGAACCACATAAGCAAAACTCACCAAAGGGAAGTTACATTTCAAAAATTGTTGGAAGTTATCATCATAGAGCTTTATCAATGATATTTAGTTTTCTAAAATTTTAAATCTCTAAAACTATTTTGAGCAACTGAAACATTAGATTATAAGCTGCATTGCACAGTGGGATGTGAGAATCGCTCCGATATGTTTCACCTCAGGTATGATTCAAATGACACAATAGTGAGCTTTTACCAAACAAAGTTTATTTAAGAATATAGTTAACATGTATGGAAAAAAAATTAGCAATAACTTTTATCAATTACAAACAAAAACAAAACAACCACGGTAATATATCACCCTTAACAAATATATCTAAGAAGTTCCAATCAAACAAAACTTCCTTTGGACAAAAAAACCCTTTTCACAGGTTTAACACTGCAAAGACTAATGCTCACGTGATACTGGAACTGAGTCCTTTGGTTGGAGAATTGAAAACCTTGACTTTTCAGCTTGTAACTTCTAGCAGTCCTTTGGATATACTCAGAACAATTTGAAGTCAGAACGGCTTCCCAGAACACGAGGGAGAGACTGTGGTCAAACCACCAACAGCAAATTTTCTACTCCAGGAAGGCTTTCAGCTAACCAGCAGAATTTCCCAAAACCAGAGAGAGAGAGAGACTTCTTTCCAGCTTGATGACCCTCCTAAAACTAAAACTTGCAGCTCAGAACTGAAAATCAAAGAGCTCCTGTCACCTGACCTGCAAACATTCTTCCTCCTGACAATGTAGGGTCATAAAACTGATTCCCAAAGTAAAAATGAACAACACCCTTTAAGCCACTTAAGGAGCAACAAAAGGACTCCTTGTAGACAGCTTGGCAACAATGACATCAACTAAGGCTGTGAACTACAGAGAACATGATTTGAAAAAAACTCTTAAAGGTACACTAACATCACAGATGCATAAGGAGCCTTGATGAATCCCTGATCTGCAATTTGTAGATGCTGATGCTGTGCATTGGTGGAAGAGGTAGTGGATATTTGTGGATGGGATGCCAATCAAGTGGGCTGCTTTGCCCTGGATGGTGCCTTGTGTGTTGTTGGAGTTGCTCTTATCCAGGCAAGTGGAAAGTATTCCATCACAGCCTTGTAGATTATGGACAGACTATGGGGAGTCAGGAGGTGAGTTACTCAACACAGGGGATTCCCAGCCTCTGATCTGCCCTTGTAGCCAAAGTATTTATATAGCTAGTTCACTTCAGTTTCTTGTCAATGGTAACCGCCAGGATTTTGATGTGTATATATTCCCTGATCTCCAAATGTAATCAGGCAAAATCTGAAGATCTGTCTACTATTCAAGATGCAATCTGATTCTTGTGTCCACACACACCCTCATCAACACAGAAACTTCTATGTTTTATAAAGTATTTTGAGCATCTCAATCCAGGAGACATCTCCACTCATTCCTCAATCAGTTACTTATCCTTAATTTGAACGCTGTAATTGATATAATCAGCCATTTACTTTTGCTTTATGTCTTCCATATTAATTAAAATTTTAAAAAATTATGTATGACAAGAAGCTTTAATATTAAACCTATCACTCACAATGCAAACTTATACCAACAGTATGAATGCCTCTCAGCATTTTAAAGTCACATCCCTGCTTTCAATCTTCAGTTCTGTGAGTTTTACAGTCGAGCTTCCCCATGATGCTCTTTGTACATTTGCTTCACGTTTTTCACAATATGTTGCCTCATTACTGATCTCATTTGGATTAGTATAGCTTGTTTGAACTTTTAGTCAAATGCCCTAAAGGTATATCCTTGCTTTTATTAGCTTTATTACTAACTGCTTTGTATTGACTAGAGGCTTTCACTGCATAATCAGTATTCACAATCCAATTATTTTTTCTTGTCCATCTTTCAAGAAGGACACATCTTTATAATCTACAAGTCTGTTGTTTCATGCTATGATATATACTGCCTTAAATTTATAATTTTATATTAAAATTTACCTGGTTAATTTTACCAGTGCATTCGAAATGCTGTTCATCTCTCCACATACTTTCTTTCATCCGGCTTACGATTTGGCATGATCAATTTGATAATCAAACATCGGTCCTTCTCGACCTTATCAGGCAAAAATCACCTCTTTATTATCAATACTTCGGCTATTTAATATTAGAATATGCATTACAACAGATCACTGGAACTCCATGATTCCTAATCTCTCAACAGCTTTTTGTCATTACTTACTGCACAGTGGCACAGTGATTAGCACTGCTGCCTCACAGCGCCAGGGACCCATGTTCAATTCCATGGAGTTTGCACATTCTCCCTCTGCCTCTGTGCTCCGGTTTCCTTCCAAAGATATTTAGTTCTGGTGAACTAGCCATGGTAAACGTACGGGGTTACGGGGATAGGGAAGGAGAAGGGGCCTGGGTAAGATGCTCTTTCGGAGAGTTGATGCAGACTCAATGGGCCAAATGGCCTCCTTCTACACTGTAGGAGTTCTACGACTTCTATATTCAACTGCTGGGGCTTTAATTGTGTTCAAAAGAATCGCACCCGAAACGTAGTAAAAAAGCATTTGAGGTAAATTAGGTTCATTGGATGGCTGTATTCTGCTAATTTAATTACATTCTTAAAGGATTCCAACACTATAGTGATTGCTTCTAAATCCATATTGGCTAACCTTTCTGTCTCTTTGTACGAGTAGTGGAAAGACGCTGTAAAAGCATTTTCCTCATTGTAATTGTTAATCCCACTGATACGTATTTATATTCCTACCTTTTCTCCTTTTGAATATTGAGATGAACGTATTATGCAGTGCTCATTCAGTGTGTTTGGAAAGCTCCTACTGATACAAATCAGTTTCATCTGTTTCCTTCCACATTTTCTGAAAGATTCCAGGCTACATCCCACTGGACTTACTAGACTTTTTTTGCTAGTTCTTAGCTATGCATCCAGTTAGAAATCTTTGAAGGATCAAAATAATCATTCTGAGTGGAGCGAAAGGCTGCTTTTAAACTAGACTTTTGTTTGGACATTAATACTGGTACTCAAAAAACTTATTTCAGGTGGGAAAAAAATGAAAGAAAAATGACAAAAGTGACAATATCGAGCAGCTTGTTTGGCCCAACCATTCTGTGTTGGTATTTATTCTTGGGATTAAGACTATGGTTTATGTGTAGACCCTGCCCCTTGTCTCTTTACCTTCCTTTCATGCACCTTACAAAGCTATTCTTCAATATTGACATATCTGCTTCAATCACTAACTCCAGTAGTGTATTCCACAGCCCAACAAGCCTTCTGTATGATGTAAACTCCTACTGTCTCCTAAATCTCTTATGTCCCATGTTCATACTCCTATCAAACCTTAAAAGTAGCCTGTTTCTCTCTACCCTGCTTTATTTCTTCATAGTCCTCAGCCGCTCCATCGAATTAACTCACAAAGTTGTCTGTACCAACAAAAAAACCCTGATTTATGCATCCTTTCGAACTTTTATTTTGTTATGCCAGGCAACATTCTGGTAGCCACTCAATTGCCTCAACATTCTTTCTACAGCGAGGATCCCAAATCAGCACACATTACCGCCACTGTGATCTGATGAAGGTTTTATATATTCTATACTTCATATTCCATACCACTTACTGTAAAATCGACTATTCTATTAACCTTTTTAAATGATTTTATTCACTTGAGATGCTGCTTTTAATTTCTTGTGAAGCTGAACCTCCAATAAATACTTCCGTTCTTCCAGCTTTTCTCCATTCAAAGCAAAATTATTACTTTTGTTTAACCACATTTACTAACGTTGAATTTCAGGTGCTTTTTTCTTGCCCATTCCACCAATTGCTAACTGTGGTGAACCATTGTTGGTTCCCACCAGGTAGTGCTGAGCCATGGTCTGGCCAGTACTATGAATCTGTAGATATGTTACTGTTGGGGTTAGGGTTGGGCTGTTCTACCTGTTAATATAGTCCTATGGTACACCCCAGTTGGCTCCGCCTCCTGGGAGAGGTATAAAGGTCACTGCTCTGCCTGGTGGCCCTTTAGTCTGGGATTGTATATAGTAGCTCTGTTATTGTTGGCAATAAAAGCCTTTATTTCCTGAGTACATCCTGCCTCCCGTGTGATTTATCGCGCATCACTAACTATCTGATCAAGGCAAAATACTCCGGATACTGGAATCTGAAACAGAAACAAAAATGGTGGAAAAACTCTGCAAGGTCTGACAGCATCTGTGGAGCAAGAATCAGCTCTGACAAAGGGTCATCCTGACTCAAAACATTGACTCTATTCTCTCTCCACAGATGCTGTCAGACCTGCTGAGTTTTTCCAGCATTTTCTGTTTTTACTAACCATCTGTCCTGTTTTAGTCTTGTCCATAAATTTATAATTGTAAACATGTAATTCCCTCTCGCTCAATAATCAAATAACTTAGTTAAATGATTTAATTTTGCAAAATATATTAATGTTCAACTTTATAAAACAATAATGAAAATAGATACAAATATTAAAAGGAAATTGGGAGGGCAATGGAGACAAGGACCCTTGTGTGAGGAGGAGTCACCATTTTTTATGGAACATCCATGCCTCTCTCCCAATCTACCTTTGAGATCTCATAATGACTTATTGTGCAATAGTGGAATGCAACACATTTTTTGCAATGGGAATTACATGATCTGACTGCATTGCTTGCAACATTAGGACAAGGTTTTCATAATAACTTTACAGGGTTGATTCATTCAAGCACTTAGACCCGTTAACTACTACAAGTTCCAATGGTGCAAGTTGAGATTAATACTGTCTTTGATCTCAAAGCTATCCTGAGACTACAATCTGGCTGTCTTTACTTTGAAGAATTATTAGGCATCAGATGATGAATAAGAGGTATTATTTCTGCAATTTTCAGCATTAATCGGCACTGAATGTTTTTTTGGAGAAACCCAGCTTCTCCACCACATATCAATCTCATGCTGAACTGAAAAATATGATTTTCCCTACTCTGTATCCCATCACTAAAGCATTACACTGCGCATGTTGTTGTCATTCCCATACTGGCATTAATCTACAAGTTCTACCGCATCTGTCTGCCTGCTTTAGCTTCAGACCTCCAGAGAATTAGGAGCACACTGTACATTAGCCAATTTGATAAATGATCTGAATCCTGGACAGTCCTAAGCAGTGCCAAAGACCGTATTGACAGATTAACAGTGAAAATGGAATGTTGCCAAGAATGCAGTTTAAAATAAATGAGGTCTAATTAAACGACCTCAGGAATGAACCTAAATGGCTGAGCTATTTCTAATTTGGTAACACATCAAGATACAATATCTCTTAAAGTGTGCATGTTACTGACATTGAATTGAATATTGAGAGTCATTTTCCCCTTAGGATCATAATTAAAAAATAATGAGCTTGGAGGACTATTCTCAGTCACAGGTCAGTTTTGAAGTATTTTGATTTAATTCACCACTGTGGACACATCTTAATGTGAGGCAGTGGGCAGCAGATGGCTTTTCCCTTTATATATTTGCAAACAAAAAGTGGCTTCCAGCCAAAGGCTCTGAAAATGTCTTGCCTTCAAAATAGGTTAATATTGATTGGAATAGGTTTTGGCCGTGGACCTACAGGCAAAAGTGGATTCAGATTTATCTATTGTAAGTATACTCAGGAGATAGTTCATAACAGACTTGTTCAATTTAAATTAGTTTTTTGTGCTAGGTTGTATAGGAGAACCAATTTAGGTTGGTTAATGAAAAGTCAGCCCACTCCACAGTACAGAAACTGATCATGGACTTTTGTTTTAATGGGTGAACAGCTCTTTCAAATTAGCTTTATTTGAACACACAAGCGATAAAAATGTGGAGGCAGGCATTGTCTCAATTTAAATGAACTGATTTAACAGACTGTATTGAATTTGTCATTAGTTTAATTTTTTCCCCTCATTCAAAATCAATTTAAATGAAGACAGAGCCAAATAACACAGCTGCTAACTGCACATAGCCAAGTTGCACCCGTGCATCTATGGATTTTAACTGCCAAACCTGTGAGTGACAACAGACAGTAATCAATAAGTGCTGGATTTTTCATGCAGCATTTCTGATGCTAAATTGTTCATCCTACAAACAAACATAGAAACTAGGAGCAGGAGTAGGCCATTTAGTCCTTCATTTTGATCATGGTTGATCGTCAAATTCAATATCCTGATCCTGCCTTCGCCACCTCCCCCCGCTCCTCCTCCCCCCCCGATTTAGCCCCAAGAGCTATATCTAATTTCTTTTTGAAATCAAACAATATTTTGGCCTTTTTGAGAAAGTCTTCCTTGTCTGATTCAAGCATTTGTAATGACAGATGTAAGCAAAGGAATGTGCTCATTGTGGAAATAATTCTTCATTTTGCTTTCTGCATTTGTGGTCAAATATTCAAGTGTAGGATTCTCTCAGAGATCCTGTTAATGACATTCCATTATGAGGTATTTGCCAATGCAAGACATATGTGCCTTACAGGTCTGTCACAATATGTTGTGGTTGTTGCATGCATTATTTTTTAGAGCTAGTCAGATTCAGTGAAAATGTTCTCTACAAGCTGGAGTATGTTTTTCCCTCTTGTCTAAAGATAAATATTTTTTCGCTGAACTGCCATTGGTTTTAAAATAATAATAATTGGGTGGAATAAGTTGCCCTCAGTGTTGCAGAGAGTGTTTGTTAACAAGCGTTCTACAATTATAGCAAGGGGTGTGAGCCGTGCAAAAAGATTTAGCAAGGAAACAGTGATGCAGTCATTTTAGTAGCAAAACAAAGTCTCAAGTGCTAAAATAATTAACATAATAAGAACTTGCTTGAAGTAATTCTGACATTAATTTATTCCATATCGCTCTGGATTTGAATTCCTAACTTGATGCTAAAAATTAAAATGTTGCATTTCACATTTGCCTTGTGAAGTGCTACAAATTCTTCAAATTCTACATCTCAAACCCCGAGGCCGCAGAGAAGAACCAACTGCAGCATAAAAAGAAATAATGTCAACCAAGAGCACAAGTCACTTTTTTTCCTTTTAATTTTAGCAATGATAAAAATACTCGTCAATTTACAGTTCATCTTTTTGCCATAGATGTTTGTTTTACTCTTGTTGCCCATCAAGGGTACACTAGAGTACAGGTTTCTGTTAGCTCACCCAATTGGTCAATGGTTATTTCCTCCATCTGTGATGGTAGCTTGGTTTTCAGTGAAAATTCATAGAAATCCATGCAACAACATCCTATCTGAAATCCTTTCCATATTATCCCATTCATATTCTAGGAGAAGTCACTGAATAGTATTCAGAGGCAAGAAACCTGACTTGTAAACGATGTGACTGGACATGACTCTAAGATTCAAGGCCCGCTAGTGGATTTTGATTAATTGTTGCTGCATGTATATTTGGATAAAGAAATTTCCTGTCAATGATTTTAAACTGATCTAAATTAAAACAAAAATTCTGATAATACTCAGCAAGTTGGGCAACGTTTATAGAGAACTGTGTATATTTTGTGGGATCTGCTAGATGGGAGATCTTCAGCGCTGGCTCCTGCACTCACTTCTCCTTGATGACTGAGTCTTCCTCTGATTGCCCTGCAACAACTGATGCCAGCGACGGTCGTGGAGACAGACTTACAACCGTTGATGACACCAGAATCCATCCAACTCGCTGCTTCCCACGATGCCCTCTTACCCCCGCGGTCCTAGCCGTCCTCCGTGGGTTTTCTTTACACTGTGGATCTTGACATGCAGTCCACGATGAAGGTCCCCATCCTTCACCTTGCGAGCCGTCAAGGAACACAGGTATTTGTTGCAGTCTTACTCGCTCCACACTCCAAACAAAAACTACCCTCTCAGGGTGGTTCCCAGGCAGATCACCGCTCACCCAGGGTCACCTGACTCATTCCCTTAAAGGGGCTATGCCCCAACATACATAACAAATTTGAATTCCAAATGATTTCGCCCTTGGTTAATATCCTACGGTTGCAACTGTCCCTGATTTTTGAGACACTTTTAACCGAAGTAGCATTCCATGGCTAAAATGATTTACCGGTTCTTCAATGGTAGTTTTAATGGTAGCAGGATCTCATAATAGTAAAATAACCCCTTTATATTATGGAATAAATTCTATAACACCAGGTTCCCATTTAGACAATGATGCATGCACCTCCAGCTTCAAGGCACTGTTAACAAATTTATGCTGATCCATTAACAGCCTCAGTGACTGCAAAGTCCGAGGGGCCCTTGAATGAGAAACCATTGATGCTGCACATTTATTTTGTTGTCAGTAGTTGTGTTAAAGTAAATAGGGCAAAACTATGGTAAAGGTGAATGCCACGCAATCGCTTTGATAAGAGTTTGGATGAATTACGCTCACTGCACAGCCAATGTTGAGAAGATGCTGGAGTGAAACGGTTGCTGTCAGATATAGATTTATGTAGGCTAAATTCACTGAATAACATTCAGGGTAACCCTAATAAATATTTAGATGAAGCTAGAAGAATGATCTTGATATGGCTTAATTTGGAGCTTTTATGAAGTGTGAAAGAGTACTATATTGGCAAAAGAGAAAGCTTCTGAGCTGAGAAAAGCTGAAATCCTGGTTTATCTTATCAACAGGTTATAGCCCTGTAGTTGGTTTGGTAAATCTATGTTTGAAATATTTAGTTATTCCTAATGGGAGTCTCCTGAGGTCAGACTTAGAGTTCCAGGAGTAAAGTAACAATTGATGGCACCTAGCTGTCTGCCTAGTTTGGTGAATTGAAGTGTTGTTTAAATTTACCTGCAGTGTTGTGACGTTGTGGCACAGAGAGGATGACCTGAATTGGTCAGAATATGACAGGTTCTTCTGAGTTCCTGATTTTGCCCACACAGTTATAGGAAAGCATCAAGCTGTTGCCAGATTTCTACTAGAGAGATGGAAATTGGAGAGCACTGAGACTGGGATGGTTTTCTTACAAGCCGTGAAATAGCTTACTCCTCCTTCTGACCGTATTAGCATGAGGTTTGGAAAAATCAATGGAAAATGAAAAATAGATGGAGCCTTATTCTTGAGCCTTTTTGACTTTCACATGATAATGCATGGTATTTACAGTTCAGAAACCGGTCCATGCAGTGTTTATGTTCCACATGAGCCTCCTCCCAACCTTCTTCATCTCACCAGTTGATGTAGAATCAATCGTAGAATCCTTACAGTGCAGAAGAGGCCATTTGGCCCATCAGGTCTGCACTGACCCTCCAAAAGAGCACCCTACTTAGGCTCAATCCCCTGCCCTAACCTCATAACCCCATGCATTGATCATGGCCAATCCACCTAACCTGCGCATCTTTGAATATCTTACTAGTCTTTCCCTTTAATCTATCTTCTGCAACTTGTAGCTCCTAGTTCAGGTCTCCTCAACAATATTTTCTCTATGTTTGTCCTATCTAACTAACCCTTTTGTAATCTTAGACCTCTCTGATATCATAATCATGAAAATGATGAACAATGGTGGATGGCACAGTGGCAAAGTGGTTAGCACTGCTGCCTCACAGCATCAGAGACCCAGATTCAATTCCGGTCTGGAATGACTGTGTGGAGTTTGCACATTCTCCCCGTGTCTGTGTGGGTTTCCTCCAGTGCTCTGCTTTCCTCCCACACTCCAAAGATGTGCAGGTTAGGTTGATGGGCGATGCTAAATTGCCCCTTAGTGTCAGGGGAACAAGCAGGGTAAATACGTGGGGTTACAGTGTTAGGACCTGGGTGGGACTGTTGTCGGTGCAGACTCAATAGGCCAAATGGCCTTCTTCTGCACTGTAGGGAGTCTACGATTTATGAACAGTGATCCCATATCGATCTCTGTGGACTGCCACTTTCCAACTGTTTCTAGCCTGAGTAACAAACTTTAAACCCTACTTTTTGTTTTCAGTTTTATCCATTCTGCTACTTCTAACCTTAGTCATCAATCTACTAACTGGTCATTTGTCAAATGCATTATGAAAATCCAAATATATTGAATTACTGTTATGTTGTGGCATTCTAGGGTTGTCAATAGATTTCAAACTAGGTTTGAAACAAAACGTATTTATTGATAAGAGAAACTAGGTAGAGAAGTTGCAGCTCTAGGCTGCCCTGGATTCGGCTCCAGTCTTTATGATGTTAACTATATGGTTGTTAAGTGATTCTGGCCAAGAGAGGACTCCACCCTCTGGGGTAATTAGTCACTCTCAGCTCCCATTGGTCCCTCAAGGTGATCCCTTTCTACTGAACTGCCTGATAGAGACAGACACCACATACACAACAGTGTCCAATTCTTTTTATATACAAATGAACATATAAATTAGGAGCAGGAGTAGGCTATTTGGCTGATCTTATTGTAGCCTCAACTCCATATTCTGTTTACCCCGAATAATCTTTGACTTTAGACCTTTTGATTTTTCCCTTGTATTAATGCAGTCAGAAGGATGAGTAACCTATTCCCAGGCTTGCAAGAATACTGTTCTATTCTAATATAGGGGCGGTATGGTGGCGCAGTGGTTAGCACTGCTGCCTCATAGCGCCAGAGACCTGGGTTCAATTCTGGCCTTGGGTAACTGTCTGTGTGGAGTCTGCACGTTCTCCCCATGTCTGCATGGGTTTCCTCCAGGTGCTCCAGTTTCCTCCCACAGTCTGAAAGACGAGTTGGTCAAAGGTCCACTGGCCATGCGAAATTCTCCCTCAGTGTACCTGAATAGGTGTCGGAGTATGACGACTAGGGGATTTTCACAGTAACTTCATTGCAGTATTAATGTAAGCCTACTTGTGACAATAAATAAATAAAAATAAATGTTCCCCCTTAGTCATTAGTCTACTGTGTGATACCTTACTGAAAAACTTCTGAAAATCAAAATATATTACATCAACAGTATTACCCTGATCAACCCTTGCTGTTACTTCTTCAAAGAATTCTATTGAATGTCTCGAGCATGTAAATATTGTGATCGGGCTTATGCTTCAGAATTACTTAATGATTGTGTGAACTGCTTTGGGACATACTGGAGATATGAAATGAGCTACACAAATAAGTGTTCTTCTCACACATTTCCATCATCATTTTTTTTGTACACAGAAGTAAATATTCACATATCTATAAAAGTGCAATTGCAAAGACAGAAAGAACTTTATTTAATCTAGGAAATATAACAAATGTCTCAGGAATTAATTGCTTTGCAGCCACTGTTTTACAAATTAACAGCAACGATGTAATACTCTTAACGCTGAAGTCTTTGGAGGAATGGAGCAGAACGTATGCTGAATAGAATAGTTTGGAATTGGTTTGTGTAAAAGGAAATACTACTTTTTAAAATTTTGAATAGCCATATGATAATTGAAATCCTTGTCTTTTCATTTCTGCAGTTTGTCAGCCAGGATTCTTTAAGGCCTCACCATACAGCCTCTCCTGCAGCAAGTGTCCTCCTTACAGTTACACCAATGACAAGGGCTCAGTTTCATGTCACTGCATGGAAAACTACTTCAGAAGAGATAACGATCCACCTACAATGGCCTGTACGAGTAAGTAAATCTTGTAAGCCGTGAAAGAATTTCTGTGGTTGAAATTTAACCAACAATTATAAAATGGAACATATAAAGGAAACTTTTGGACAAACAGTGGACTAGTTTCAGTTGCAGTGTGACACCACTTTTCATACTCTGTTTTATAACTGTTATGAGCTTGGAACTTCCAATTTTCAGTACAAACATTTTTAATATGCTTGCATTCAGTTCCTTTGGTGTGGGATTATTGCAGACTTTAGCCCAAATTTTGCTACTGAGTTTGGGAGTTCGAGTTAGGAAATTACCGAACTTGCCAGATTGGCCTTGGTAGAAAGGCCCCTGCATCATCCTTCCTGCTAGAGGTGAGTGTGGGTTAAAGTCAGGCCTGTCACCCCTGCAAACAGAGCATAGGTGACCACAGGAGGGGCTGACTGCCGAAGCAGACAGGCTAAAAGGCCTGCTTTGGTTCACTGGCACTTTGTCCCAGTTTTATTGTGACATTTTAGGCTTTTGAAACCCTCACCCTTCACAACCCCCATCCCCTCCATGCAACCTCATGCCATCTCATAACTCCCCCAAGCAAACTCATCCCATTTATTGCCTTTCCATGCCCTTTCACTCGGTGTACACTATGTATAGAACCAATGAAACATTATATTAACAATGCCATGTGTGGAACTGCACAGGAAAAAGCACCCATTCACAAAACTTCTTCTTGAGGCTTCATAAATGGATCCTACTAACTGTACTGGCTTCAGACAATTCACAGCTCTTTAAATTGTGATTATCCCTCTCTCCACCCGCACTGTCTGTACCTTTAAAGACATGAAACCTACCTCTCCACTCACCTGATGAAGGAGCAGCACTCCGAAAGCTCATGATTCCAAATAAACCTGTGTTGCCTGGTGTTATGAGACTTCCTATTTTGGGACCAGTGACCATAATTCCATTAGTTTTAAGATAGTTATGGAGAATGATAGGTCTGGTCCAAAAGTTAAAATTCTAAATTGGGGCAAGACCAATTTTGATGGTATTAGACAGAAACTTTCAAAAGTTGATCGGGGGAGTCTGTTAGGCAGACAAAGGGCGGCTGGAAAGTGGACGGTTTTTAAAGGTGTTTTAACCAGGGTTCAGGGTAAGCACATTCCCTTTAGAGTGAAGGGCAAGGCTGGTAGAAGTAGGGAACCCTGGATGACTCGGGATATTGAGGCCCTGGTCAAGAAGAAGGACGTGTATGATATGCATTGGCAGCTAGGATCAAGTGGATCCCTTGAAGAGTATAAAGGTTGTTGGAGTAGAGTAAAGAGATAAATTAGGAGGGTGAAAACGAGATTGCTTTGGCAAGTAAGGCAAAGGAGAATCCAAAGAGCTTCTACAAATACATAAAGGGCAAAAGGGTAACTAGGAAGAGAGTAGGGTCTCTTCAGGATCAACAAAGTCATTTACGTGCAGATCCTCAGAAGATGGGTGAGATCCTAAATGAATCCTCTATAAGATCATCCCAAATAGTTGGCGGGAAATTGAGGAATTCGGAAGTTAAAGAGAGCACATTAATTAGCAAAGGCAGTGTTAGTAATCCTAGTACCAGACAGATCAGACAGAAGCAAGACAGAGAGCAAGGAAAGTCCAGATTAAACTGCATTTATTTCAATGCAAGAGACCTGACGGGCAAGGCAGATGAACTCAGGGCATTGATGGGTATGTGGGACTGGGATATTAAAGCAATTACTGAAACATGGCTAAGGGAGGGACAGGACTGGCAGCTTAATGTTCCAGGGTACAGATGCTATAGGAAAGATAGAACAGGAGGTAAGAGAGGAGGGGGAGTTGCACTTTTGATTGGGGAAAGCATCATGGCCATACTGAGAGGGGATATATCCGAGGGTTCGGCCACTGAGTCTATATGGGTAGAACTGAGAAATAAGAAGGTGGAAATCACTTTGATAGGGTTGTACTATAGGCCCCCAAATAGTCAGCGGGAAATTGAGGAGCAAATATGTAAGGATTTGTACAGATAGCTCCAAGAAATTTGTACAGATAGCTCCAAGAAAAATAGGGTGGTAACAGTCGGAGATTTTAATTTTCCCAACATTGACTGGGACAGCCATAGTATTAGAGGGTTGGATGGAGAGAAATTTGTTGAGTGTATTCAGGAGGAATTTCTCATTCAGTATGTGGAAGGCCCAACTAGAGAGGGGGCAAAACTTGACTTCCTCTTGGGAAATAAGGAAGGACAGGTGACAGAAGTGTTAGTGAGGGATCACCTTGGGACCAGTGACCATAATTCTATTAGTTTTAAGATAGCTATGGAGAATGATAGGTCTGGCCCAAAAGTTAAAATTCTAAATTGGGGCAAGGCCAATTTTGAAGGTATCAGGCAGGAACTTTCAAAAGTTAATTGGGGGAGTCTGTGGGAAGGAAAAGGGACATCTGGTAAGTGGCATGCTTTCAAAAGTGTGTTAACCAGGGTTCAGGGCAAATACATTCCTCTTAGAGTGAAGGGCAAGGCTGGCAGAAGTCGGGAACCCTGGATGACTCGGGATATTGAGGCCCTGGTCAAGAAGAAGAGAGGCACATGACGTGCATAGGGAGCTGGGATCAAGTGAATCTCTTGAAGAGTATAGGGGGTGTAGGAGTAGAGTTAAGAGAGAAATCAGGAGGGCAAAGAGGGGACACAAAATTGTTTTGGCAGATAAGGCAAAGCAGAATCCAAAGAGCTTCTACAAATACATAAGGGCAAAAGAGTAACAAGGGAGAGAGTAGGGCCTCTTAAGGATCAACAAGGTAATCTATGTGCGGATCCACAAGGGATGGGTGAGATCCTAAATGAATATTTCTCATCAGTATTTACTGTTGAGAAGAGCATGGAAGTTAGGGAACTTGGGGAATTAAATATTGATGTCTTGAGGAGCGTACATATTACAGAGAAGGAGGTGCTGGAAGTCTTAAAGTGCATCAAGGTAGATAAATCTGCGGAAACTGATGAGGTATATCCCAGGACGTTGTGGGAGGTTAGGGAGGAAATGGCGGGTCCCCTTGCCGAGATATTTGAATCATCGATAGTCACGGGTAAGGTGCCTGAAGATTGGAGAGTGGCAAATGTTGTGCCTTTGTTTAAAATGGGCTGCAGGGAAAAGCCTGGGAACTACAGGCCAGTTAGCCTCACATCTATGGTGGGTAAATTGTTGGAAGGTATTTGGAGGGACAGGATCTACAGGCATTTAGAGGTGCAAGGACTGATTAGGGACAGTCAGCATGGCTTTGTGAGTGGAAGATCATGTCTCACAAATTTAATTGAGTTTTTTGAAGGGGTAACCAAGAAGGTAGATGAGGGCAATGCAGTTGATGTTGTCTACATGGACTTTAGCAAGGCCTTTGACAAGGTACCGCATGGCAGGTTGTTGCATCAAGTTAAATCTCATGGGATCCAGGGTGAGGTATCTAAATGGATACAAAATTGGCTTCTTGACAGAAGCCAGAGGGTGGTTGTAGAGAGTTGTTTTTCAAACTGGAGGCCTGTGACGTGACCAGTGGAGTGCCTCAGGGATCAGTGCTGGGTCCACTGTTATTTGTCATTTATATTAATGATTTGGATGAGAATATAGGGGGCATGGTAGTAAGTTTGTAGATGACACCAAGATTGATGGCATGGTAACAATGAGGAAGGTATCTCCAAATGCAGCGGGATCTTGATCAATTGGGCCAGCGGGCTGACAAATGGCAAATGGAGTTTAATTTAGACAAATGTGCGGTAATGCATTTTGGTAGATTGAATCAGGGCAGGACTTACTCAGTTAATGGTAGGGCACTGGGGAGAGTTACAGAACAAAGAGATCTCTGGGTACATGTTCATAGCTCCTTGAAAGTGGGGTCACAGGTGGACAGAGTGGCGAAGAAGGCATTCGGCATGCTTGGTTTCATCGGTCAGAACATTGAATACAGGAGTTGGGACGTCTTGTTGAAGTTGTACAAGACATTGGTAAGGCCACACTTGGAATACTGTGTGCAATTCTGCTCACCCTATTATAGAAAGGATATTATTAAACTAGAAAGAGTGCAGAGAAGATTTACTAGGATGCTGCCGGGACTTGATGGATTGAGTTATGAGGAGAGGCTGAATAGACTGGGACTTTTTTCTCTGGAGCGTAGGATGCTGAGGGGTGACCTTATAGAGGTCTATAAAATAATGAGGGGCAGACACAAGGTAGATAGTCAATATCTTTTCCCAAAGGTAGGGAAGTCTAAAACTAGAGGGCATAGGTTTAAGGTGAGAGAGGAGAGATACAAAAGTGTCCAGAGGGGCAATTTTTTCACACAGAGGGTGGTGAGTGTCTGGAACAAGCTGCCAGAGGTAGTAGTAGAGGCGGGTACAATTTTATCTTTTAAAAAGCATTTAGATAGTTACATAGGTACGATGGGTATAGAGGGATATGGGCCAAATGTGGGCAATTGGGATTAGCTTTGAGGTTTTAAAAATAAAACGGCGGCGTGGACAAGTTGGGCCGAAGGGCCTGTTTCCATGCTGTAAACCTCTATGACTCTAAGTTGCGCCCATTTTCGGACGCAAAAGATTGGTAAAGTTGGGCGTGAGGTGAGTAGCACGATCCGTGCCCGCCTCCACACTGGTTCCTCCTTTATCAAGCCCCGAAAATGGACACGATCGGGACTGCACTTGAATCGGGCGAGACGGCCATTTAAATGCATTTGAATACATTTAAATTGAATTAATGGACAGCACACCCAACTTTAGCAGCACTTCCCCCTTTACCACCGTTTTTGCCAATCCTGAATCGTCACGAAATAGGCATGCTCAATCGATGTCCAATTCGGGCACTCCATCAATGAGGGTTAGTGAGGAGGTAAGTGTGTAGCATCCGCTGGCTCTCTGCTGCTTATGGGTGTCCTTTTGTTGTGGCCATTTTCTTTCTCGGGTCAGTGGCTGCTCTGCGAGTGTGTGTGGGTTGGGGGCCGTTGCTGTGCAGGGTCTCCAATGTCCGATTTGCAGCAAGGACCCAGGTTTCAGCATTGAGGTGCTGCTGGGTCCTAATGCACTCAGCTCACATCCAGCTGAAGGATGTACACAAAGCTCTTGCAAATAGCACTGCTGCAGCCTCTCAACTTTTCAAGGAGCTGTGATTGTGGGGAGCATGTGGCTGGAGGAATTGGGTGGTATGGACAGTGGCTGTTGATGTGCTGGGGGCAAGCAGCGTTCCTGAACATCTACATGTGTTCTTCTCCATCTCCCCCTACCCCGTCCTCTTCATAGTAACAAGATGCAACCAATCCATCTTGCTGTTCTTTTAGTTGCTGCTGGAGCTGAGGAGGAGGAGCTGGAGGAAGAATTGCAGGCACAGGAGGCTCAAGTTTTACCACTTGCAGGAATAGAGGGAAATGACCACCAGAGGCAGGAGGTAGCCGCCATTCACCCAGAGTGGGGGGGTGCAGGAGAAGGAGGGAGCAGAGACCCCAGCAGTTCCATGCACGAGTGTCATTTGAACAGATGTCGGACGCTGTGTGCTGCCAACGTCTCCCCCTCAGAGAGGAGACAGTGCCACACCTGTGCAATCTGTTACACCTAGAGGTGGAGGGGGTGGGGGGACGGGGAGGTGGGGGCACCCACTCTCGGTGGCTGTCAATTTGACGGCCGCTCTGAACTTTTATGCGACAGGTTCCTTCCAGACCCCGAGTTGAAATGTCTACGGCATCTCCCAATCAGCCGTGCACACCTGTGTCAAGCAGGTCACTGAAGCCCTGTATGCCCGGGCTGGGCAGTACATCAAATTTAACCTGGACCAGGCCCATCAGGAAGCCCGGGCCGCAGGGTTCACAGCCATTGCGTGGATGCCTACGTTTCAGGGGGCCATTGACTGCACCCACATCGCCCTCAAGGCCCCCCTACAGAGATTCATCAACAGATGTTCAACCATGTGCGACCATAAGATGAACATTATCCATGTCTGCACTAGACACCCAGGCAGCGTGCACGACAATTTCATTTACAGGAGCTTGGACATCCCGGAGGCATTTGAGGAGGAGCCCAGGCTGTGGGGGTGGCTCGTGGATGATATGTGTTACCCGCTTCGGACATGGCTCATGACATCTGTGTGGAGGCCTGTGACTGAAGCGGAGACCCGCTATAATGAGGCCCATATAGCCAGCCATGCAATACTGGAGAGGTGCATTGGGCTCCTCAAAATGTGATTCTGGTGCCTGGATCGCTCTGGCAGGGCCCTCCAATACAGCCCAGTGATCTCTTCCTGCGTAGTGGTCGTGTGCTGTGCCCTGCACAATCTGAATCTACAGAGAGGTGACTTATTGGGGGAGGAGGAGGACATCAAGGCTGACCAGCCGGGTGTCACTGGGGAGGATGACCAACAGGAGGAGGAGGAAGAGGAGGAGGAGGAAGAAGAGGAAGAGCAGGCCGAGGAACACCACCCAGGCACTGGGGGATCGCAGCTCAAATGAGGCATGCAAGGGCAGCAAGGGAGGCCCTAATCACCAGGCGGTTCAGTTGCTTGGGGCCTGTGTCCGTGGGTTCCATTCCTCGCCATCACCCCAAAATTCCTTCTATCTCCTGCAACATTGTCACACCAGAGTGGTGGGCCTGGGTACTCTGTGTTAGTGAGTTTTTTGGCAGGCAGGAGGGTGATGACGATTCGCTAAGCACCATTATGATGATGCCCTGGTGCAAACTAACTGAGCTCCGCATGCACGCTGGCATCTGGGCTCATGTCTGTGTAGCGAGTAAGGGATCTGAAACCCCCATACATGGGAGGGGTGGGGGACGGGAGGGAATCGCTTGTGGGGTCTGGCGAACCAATGGCTTCCTTTTCTCAGTGACACAGCATTGAGGGGCCTCCCCAACTGACATCAACATGAAGCATCCCTCCGGCAATCATCAATAGAAGAGTATTCCTTTTCGAGACGAATCTGAGACAAGTTAATCACAGGTGGGTGGCGAAAAACATTTAATTGCAATAAAAGTATTTAATAAAGACAGTCTAGCAAAAAAACTTGCGAACAGAAAACGTTAAGGTGCTTAATTATCTTTCTAACTAGTGCAGCCTTTCACCCGCGCCATCTCAGTGCAACTACAACTTCCTAATCTCACGTGGCCTACCAATACGTCTCAGTGACTCCCCAGAATGTACATCAGAGGTGGAGGGGGCCAGTTGCCTACCTCTCCCCGTTGCCCGTGATGCGGGTGACGGGCGTCCTCTGGAGACCCTGGACCTTGAGGGCCCTGGCCTGCTTCCAGGTGTCTGGGATGTTTCCATGACACCCTCTTCATCCCGCTGCCCCTGAGATGCCCCCGTGTCAGGAAGGGGGGAGTCAGAAGGTGTAGCCACAGCCACAGTCTCCTGGCTGGAAGGCCCCGGCATGGGCTCGAACCCTTCCTTTTACCTTGGGGTTCCTGTGGGCCCCTGGGTCACTCCATGAGACGGCAGTGCTTCTGCAGTGAGTTCCAGAAGCTCTGGCGTCACCTGGCACTGTCAGTCCTGGAGGACCACCTGCGTCCTACCCATGGTGGTCGAACCCTCTGCGGTCGCCACTTAAGTCGGGAGCCACCTCTTAATGGCCACAGCAAGTGCCCTCTGCAAACCCTCAGCCATGGCCCTCTGAGAGTGGGCCATGCTCTGCGACCCCTCAGCCATGACCCATTGTAACTGGACCACTTTTTCAAGAGCCTGCTGTGCCTCAGCGCTGTCCTGCTGGGTTTCCTGCAAGCTCTCGAGCTTCTCAGCCATGACCCGCAGAACCTCGAGAATCCTGTTCAGTCCCTCAGCTGTGGCCCACTGTGACTCAGCTGCAGCCCTCTGGGATTCTGTTATGGCCTGCTGTGACTCGGCCATCGCTTGGGGCCTGCCAATAATGGTGAGGATCCCCTACCCCAGGCTTTCCACTCCAGACGCCACCCTTGCAGTGCTGGTCCAGAAAGCATGCAAGACAGGCATTGGCTGATCCACCTGAAAGCTTTGGGACTCCTCCCAACAGCCTCGCATTCGGTCCAGTGTGGCCATCAGTCCCTCCTGCATTCCCTGGCTCTGTTGCTGCATCTCCAGCACCTGAGGGAGAAGTGATCTCAGAGGACCAACATGGAGCCTGGGGCCTGCTGAGTCCTCGTCTCTGGCAGGCCCCCCGCATGCCAGAGGCCTCGGACATTTCCTCCTCCACCCGATGTACATCAGCAGATGTGTCGTGCTCACCAGAGAGTGACCCAGAAGCCTCACCACTAACTGGGCCCACCGATGTGTCAGTATCTGGGATGGTGAGTTGTGAGGTGGCAGCTGATGCCAAAACAGTGTCAACCTTGGAGTTCTTTCACTCATATCCTCCGAGGGGTCGTCCGAGCTGTCTGGACCAGAATGGGCGGGAGCTGCAGTACGGGCAGATCAGCTGCAGGCAGTTTGGCAGAGCATTCTAGCAAGCTACATGCAGTTTGCCTGTTAGCATTGAGGGGAAGGCAAGTGAACACTTGCAGGTGTGCGGATGGGAAGCGGGTGTGGTGGATCAGTGCTTCAATGACTGGGGACAGGGGGGAGAGAGAGGGAGGTGTCACACAGCCATTGGAGTGCAGAGGAGATGGGGGCCTTGTGCAGGAGACTCTGCCTGATATCTGTAGGGTGGAGGGGGGAGGGTGGATCTCTCTGCGTGACATCAGTAGGTGGGAAGGGGGGGTGGTCAGCTGCCACTCTGCCTGAGATTGGTGGGGGGGACAGGAAGGGGGGTCCGCTGCCACTCGGCCTGAGATCGGTGGGGGGGGGAGGGGGGTCCGTGGCCCTTCTGCCTGAGATCGGTGGGGGGGGGGGGGGGGGCGGTGGTGGAGGGGGAGGACTCCGTGATCGGTCTGGGTGGCGGGAGGGTGGGGGGATAAGGGGTCATTAATGTTGTGGGGTTGGGGCAATGTCTGTGGGGGCAGAGGGAGGCATTATCCGGCCTGGGAGAGATGTGGCAGGGGAGCGTTATTCTATCATTTTTTTTCTGTGCATGCGCAGTTGGAGGCGCTGATTGGAGCTGCAGTGTTTCAGGCGCGTTAAGCCCCACCCACAGGCTTGTGCAGCACGATTCGGAATCGTTGATATTTTTGCAGACAGAGTGCATCTGGGGGTGCCTGAAAACGGGTCTAAAAGTCGCATCTGAAACACTCCCAGTTTCAAGTCCGCCCAGCACTTCGAATCAAAATGGTAAAATAGGGCCCTATGATTCTATGTGGCTCCATATCACCAGGTTGCCATATAGACAATGAGGCAGACACTTATATTTTAAAGACTGTTAACAAGTTTCTGCTGATCCATTAACAACCCTGTTACCTCAGGCTTATGGACCCTTAGATGAAAAACTATTGATGCTGCAGTTTTATTTTTCTGTATCGGTGTTTTCAAAGTTGATTTGTACTATATTAAGAGGTCTGAAATATTTGAAGCCTCTGTGATTGAAACTTTAATGTTCTTTCTTTTTGACACTTTTATTGGGTTGTAGGAGCAGCAATCTGGTTTTTCAAAAGATATCATTTTAATGGGTGTTTTATCCTGAGGAGTTCTACACATGTCATCTTTACAGTATAGCTTAGTGGTTCCATACACAGGGTATTCTGAATGAATGGGTGTGGAAGGGCCATAACTTGGTATGAGGATTATAAAGGGCCATGGTGGGAGGTGGATATGAGTTGACACTGAGTTGGAATGTAGAAGGCACGGGGGTATTAATAAGACCCTTTGATCTTACCTTTCAAAAGTTTATGGGATTGAAACTATGGTTCACAACTCCATTGAGATCTATCAACATGAGTCAGGAAGAAGCTCACTCAACTCCACAGTAATTGTGGGTGTCGAGAAATTGCATATTTCCATCAATGGTGTCAGCAAGGTTGGAGGAGCATGGTGCAGGCTATCCGTCTCAAGCAAGTGAAAGTTGGGTGTGCCAGGAATCAGGCAGGAATACTGAAATAAGGTCCTACCTGCCAATCTAGCTCCATTAAAATTAAGCCATTAACTCTAAAATTGGAAGTGCTGCTGTTCTTTTTTCTGCATTCACATTTTCATTTTCAGCAAAATACTTGTTAAGATTGAACTTATTGCCAAAGCTAAAAATTGTTTCATCAGCCACATGAAAACTCAGCATTTACAATGTATAACTTCAGTACATAAAGTTGCAGAATTCCTCCTGCACACTTCAGCTGTCAGGTCCTTGGGGTCTTTAGCTTTTTTTTGAAAGAAAAATTTCAAAACATAGCAGGTTACGTGATTGGGCAGATAGTATGAAAGGGCGAAATTATCCACTCTGGTAGGAAAAGTAGATGAGCAGAATATAATTTAAAAGATGAAAAGTATTAAGTGTTGGCATTCAGTGGGAAACAATGAGGAGGATGCAGAGCTGAATATGACTGGCCTGCGGTGGCAGGCAGGGAGCTGGGGTGGAGGTATTAAAATCAAGGGATCCACATTGGGATAACTCCCCAACTCAGCTCCACTACCTGATTGGATCATAGAATCATAAAATCATAGAATTCCTACAGTACAGGAGACCATTCGGCCAATCAAATCTGTACCAACCACAATCCCACTCCCAGGCCCTATTCCCATAACCCCACATATTTACCCTGCCAATCCCCCTGACACAAGGGTCAACTTACCATGGCCAATCCACTTAACCCACACATCTTTGGACTGTGGGAGGAAACCAAAGCACCCGGAGGAAACCCACGCAGACACGGGGAGAAAGTGCAAACTCCACACAGACAGTGACCCAAGGCCGGAATTGAACCTGGGTCGGAGTGTGGCAACTAGGGGATTTTCACAGTAACTTCATTGCAGTGTTAATGTAAGCTTATTTGTGACACCAATAAATAAACTTAAACTTATCCCAGATAACCTTTCACCCCCTTTATTAATCAAGAATCTATCTACTCTGCCTTAACATTATTCAAAGACACTACTTCCACTGCCTTTTGAGAAAGAGAGTGCTAAAGACTCATAACTCTCTGAGAGAAAAGAATTCTCCTCAGCTCCATCCCAAATGCATGATTCCTTATTTTTAAACAGTGACCCCTGGTTCTAGATTCTCTGACAAGAGGAAATATCCTCTCCACATCCACCCTGTCAATAGCCCTCAGGATCTTATATGTTTCAATCAAGTTGCCTCTTACTCTTCTAAACTCCAGTGGATACAAGCCTAACCTGTCCAATCTTTCTTCATAAGGCACTCCACCCATTCTGGGTGTTAGTCTAATTAACCTTCTCTGAACTGCTTCTAACACATTTACGTCTTTCCTTAAATAAGGCGGCACGGTAGCACAGTGGTTAGCACTGCTTCTTCACAGCTCCAGGGTCCTGGGTTCGATTCCCGGCTTGGGTCACTGTCTGTGTGGAGTTTGCACATTCTCCTCGTGTCTGTGTGGGTTTCCTCCGGGTGCTCCGATTTCCTCCCACAGTCCAAAAATGTGCGGGTTAGGTTGATTGGCCATGCTAAAAAAATTGCTCCTTTGTGTCCCGAGATGCATAGATTAGCGGGTAAATGTGTAGGGATATGGGGGTAGGGCCTGGGTGGGATTGTGGTAAATGGGCCAGATGGCTTCTTTCTGCACTGTAGGGTTTCTATGATTCTAAGGAGACCAATGCTTTTCACAGTACTCCAGATGCGGTCTCACCAATGCCCTGAATAACTGAAGCATAACTTCTCTACTTTTGTATTCAGTACCTCCTGCAATAAAGGGCCACTTTACAAAGCAACCAGCATTTTGCCCACCTCAGGACAACCTCTTGCCCATGTGGGGAAACAGCCAGCTAACCCCCTTGCAGCAACCGGGAAGGCCATTGCAGACAGAGGCTCAGTGACCCAAAGAGGGGGCCATGGGTAATGAAGATAGCCCCTGCAGCCCCAACAATCTCCCAGGAGGGATTTCCTTTCTTATGCTTGGTGCTCTGAATATATATTTTTTAACTTGTGCTTCCGAGGTGCCTACCTCAGCAGTGACCACCTGTCCTAGTGATGCTGCTGAGGCTGGAGAGTGCCAGCCCACTGAATGACCATGAGCATCAGGAGCCTCTGTCTGTTGGCAGTAAGTGTGAGGCCAGGACCTTTTTTTCACCCCAATGTTGGGGTCCCAACATTAAAGTAAAATTCACGCCTAAAGGGTTTGCCAAGGGATGTAGACAGATTCCGATAGTGAAAAGAAGGTGGCAGAAGATGGCTGGGGAGGCGATTGAGATTCAGAGGAATTTAAGTGCCCTTGTACATAAAACACAGAAAGTAAACAGGCAAGTATTAGGAGGACAACTTGTATTTTGGTCTTTATTGCAAAGCGTTTGGATGGAACATAAAAGGAAGTCTTGCTGCAAACAGACTTTGGTGATGGAACACTGTGTATAGTTTTGATCTCTTTACCTAAGGAAATATACACTTGCCTTAGAGGGAGTGCAGCAAAGGATCACAAGATTGATTCCTGAGAAGAGAGGGTTACCCTCTGAGGAAATATTGAATAGAATGGGCCTATATTCCCTGTTGTTGAGAAGAATGAAAGATGATCTCATTGAAAATTTAAAAAGTTCTTAGGGGACTTGACTGAGTAGATGATTGAAAGTTGTTTTCTTGCTGGGGAGCTCAGGGCTACAGTTTCTCTGTCCTGAATATACTCATTGGCTGAGCATCCCGAGCCCCGTGGGACAAACACTCAAAGAGAATCACAACACTCTTGAGTGAAGAAATTTCTCCTCGGCTCATTCCTAAAGGCCTTTGCACAGCTTCATGTCATGCCTACCAGCTAGCTCATCTGAGTTTAAAGATGACATCAATCTGTGCCAATTATTTTGATCATAAACCTTTCATCAACAACTGTTCATAATTGTATGGCGCCTTTAAGGCGTTTCATGAATTGTTATACAGCAAGGTTTTGACAACAAGCCAAATAAGGCAATATGAGGACAGATGGTGAAAAGTGTGGTCAAACATGAAAGTTTCAAGGAGTGTCTCAAGAGAGGGAAGAGAGATAGAGAGGCAGAGAGTTATAGGGAGGGAATTCCAGAGCTTAGGGCCTAGCAGCTGAAGGTATGATTACCAATGTTGAAGCAATTAAAAGTGGCGATTCTCTAAAGACTCGAACTGGATAGACACAGATATCTTAGAAGGCTGTGTGGCTAGAGTGGATTACAGAGATAGGGGCTGGAATTCTCCCACCGGCGTGGGGTGATGTCAATGGGAATTCCAATTTCTAGTGGCAGGACCGGAGAATCCTGCTGCCAGCAAACAATGCATCACCTCCCGCTGACAGCAAACATGCAGTTGGGAGGCCGGAGCATTTAGCCTAGGAAGAAGCAAAGCCATGGAGGAATTTGAAAACAAGGGTGCAAATTTTAAAATGAATGTTTGCTTAAAGAGGAGTCAGTGTAAGTAAGCAAATACAGGAGTGATGGGTGAATGGGGCATGGTACGATTAAGCACATGGGAAGCAAATAATGGGTGACCTTAAGTTTACAGATAGAAGAATGTGGGAGATCAGCCAGGAAACTTGGAAATATTACATTTTGTTCCCTCAGCCAAACCACTAATGTTTATTGTGAATAGCTGGAGCCCAAGAACTGATCCCTGAAGGCCTTCACTTGTCACACATACCACTTTGTAAACAACCCATTGAATCCTACTCTCAATTTCCTGTCAGCTAACCAATTTTCAATTCATGCCAATATATTACCCCCCAATCCCGATGTGCTTTAATTTTGTACATTATTCTTTTATGTGAGACTTACATTTTCCAGCTTCCAGTCTGCCAGGACTATGCCAGAATCTATAGAATTTTCTAAGATGACAGCCAACACATCCATCATTTCCATGGCCACCTCTTTTAGTACACAGGGGTGTAGATGATCAAGTCCTAGGGATTTATCAGCTTTCAATCTCATTAATTTCTCCAGCCCTACTTTTTATAGTTACACTAATTTCCCTCAATTCCTCCTTCTCCCTGATTTCTTAGCATTTCTGTGAAATTATTTGTGACTTCCTCTGTGAAGACAGAACTAAAGTAGTTGTTTAATTGCTCTGCCATTTCCTTGTTCTTTATTATAAATTCTCCCGATTTGGACTGTAACGGACCTACATTTGTCTTCATTAATCTTTTTTTTTTTACATACTTATGGAAGCTTTTACAGTCTGCTTTTATGTTATTTGCAGGCTAACTCTCATGCTCTGTTTTCCCCCTCTTATTCAATCAAGGTTACAAACAGTCTGGGTTGAATTTACCCGGCCCACAGAGTTGGGTAGGAGGCAGGACCCTGAACACTGTTGCAAAATAGTGCAGTGGATTGGCTATCTGACCCATTCCTGCCACTAAGTAATTTTAGTAAGGAGTCTAACAACACCAGGTTAAAGTCCAACAGGTTTATTTGGTAGCTAACGCCACTAGCTTTCGGAGCACTGCTCCTTCGTCAGGTGACTCACTTGACGAAGGAGCAGCGCTCCGAAAGCTAGTGGCGTTTGCTACCAAATAAACCTGTTGGACTTTAACCTGGTGTTGTTAGACTCCTTACTGTGTTTACCCCAGTCCAACATCTCCACATCATGACTAAGTAATTTTGCCAGAGATGTGGCCAGTGCAGTGGAGGCTGCCCATCTAGCAATGGTGGGGAGCCTATTGGGCCCATTAATGGGCAATTGGGGAATATTAATGGCTCTGCTGACATCTTCCCATCTGTGGACAGACCTCCCCACTAAGGCCAGAACCCAAAACGTGATTGAAGGTGGTCTCACATTGAAGGAACAGGAGTCATTCAATGCCTCACTCTCCCCAGCATGGACTTCCTGGAGTGTGATGGCTACAGCTGTGGCCGCAAGCCATCCTGTGACTGTGAGATTTTTAGTATTTTCCAGTGCTAAGGTGAGCGAGTTTAATTTGAGTTACACTTATGGTCTCCTGCTTGCCTCAGCTTCATTCACCTCACCAGTGTGGGCCCTGCTGTTCTGTCTCCTGCTTCCCTGGTTGGACCACCAATCTTAATTTTCAAGGCTCCTGGAGGCAGTGTCTTAATTGGCCAGCTCCAGGAAGATCGCAACTGATGTTCTTCCATGGCCACTTCTGGTTTCCTGACCTGAAATTGAGGCTGAAGCTGGGATACTAACCCAACTGGAAAACTTCCACCATTTAGTTCAGCCTCAGATAGTTTACCAGGGATAGGAATGGAGTTGGTAACTAGGGAACAGTGTTTGTCACAGGAACGGAAGACAATTGCTTAGATATTCCAAATAATTAATTGTAGGAAATTTCTGTCCATCCTGTATTAGATGTGAGAATAGCAGCCTGACAATTTGTCAACACTGGAGGAATCAAAAGAAGTGATGATAAGTTAGGGCCAGGTGTCATAAAAATGCATATAAAAGCTAATTCCTTGTTTTAGATAATGTTGGGTCACATGTAAAAGAAATATAATAGGGGACCATGGATAAATCCTTGGGGAACACCAGAGATAACAATGCAGGAATAGGAAGAGATGCCATTATATGTGATACTCTAACTATGATTAGATAGATAAGAATGGAACCAAATAAGTGCAATCCCATCCAGCTGGACATTACGCTGTTATTGATAACCTTGAGATTAGTACAGCATTAAGGAAGGTTCTTGTTTTGGTCAGAACCTGGGCAATGTGTTTTTGAACAGTGAGTGAGAATGGGATCAGCAGTGGCACCTCCACAGTCTTAGTAAGCACTGTGACAGTCATCATCTCGGAGCACTCGGGGAGCACCGTCACATGGACCTTCTCAAGGGCAATTAGGGCTGGCCTTGCCTGTGGTACTGGCATTAAAAAAAGAGTGATGCATGGCATTGCTGTGTCTGGCTGAACATGATTCAGTAACTTCAGGAGAGGGAGAAGAAAAACATTGGCATTATATGCCATAAATGAGCAAAAGTTGTACCAAACAAGTTTCAAAATAACTACTACAAATTCTTGCTTGCTTTGGTTTGTTCTTTAATCATTGAATCCTTAACTTAGTATCAATAATGATAAAATAAGGTGCTGTTCAAGCCAATTGGTCATACTTTAATGACTTAAGCACAAAAATCTAGGGTGACAATTCAGTGCAGTGGTGAAAGAGTGCTCTGTTTTTGCAAGTGATGACTTTTGGATGAAATATTAGACTGGAGCTTCTTTTCCTCTTGGGTGGATGTGATGGATCCCATGACATTGTCCTGACTAATACTTATCCTTCAAGCAACATCACCAAAATTAAAACAGATTATCTGGTCATTATCCCAGTGCTGTTTCTGGAATCTTTCTCTACACAAATTGATTGCTAAATTTCAGACATTACAAAAAAGACCATATGGCCCTGATACTGACTTGTGGTTTTGACAGGAGCTGGGAGGAAACCTGGAATTATAGATTTTATGCTAAAATTAACAGCAGAATATCTTTCGCTATTATTCAGCATATTTCCCATGGCCAGGTTGGTGAGAAGCACAAGGCTGAAGCTGGGAGTGGACAGGAGGAAGGAAGAAAAGGAGGGAAAGATTGTTGGGGTGTAGCGGATGAGTTCATGGTGGGTGTTGGGAGATCATGCTTGAGATGGTGGAGGTCAAGGGGATGGTCACGAAGGCCAAGGGAGAGATTGCAAGTCAGCGGAGATTTGGAAGTCTGGAAGAGATTGTGGGAAAGATGGTGACAGTAAGAGGGGAGATGTTGACAGAGGGAAAGATGGTGACGGTCAGAGTGGTGATGCTGACGGTCAGAGGGGTAATGGCGATGGTCAGGGGGAGATGGTGATAGTCAGAAGGGAGAGGGTGACAGTCAGAGGGAAAGATGGTGACGGTCATTGGCGAGTTGTGGTGATTGAAAGGAGATATGGAGATCACAGGGAGATAATGGATGTCAGAAGGGGAGATCATGTGTGCCAGGTAAAGATCACAGAGGTTAGGGGGTGATATTGTGTGGGTTTCAATTGCGGATAGGTGGGGAGGCTTGTCTGATCCCAGATTTTGTTTGTTGGTGAAATAACTCCTTAGAGATCAGTGTCCCTGTACCAGATTGCCTTTATTTACAAACTCTATTCACTCCTAGAGTACTTCAGGTACAAAGTCAGAATCAGGAGTGCCAGTGGACCTGAGACTCTCATATTTATATACAGGTGAGGCTCCCTGCTTGGGCAGGCAATCATGACCTCAATCAGGAAGCTCATACTCCAAGAGGCCAATTAAGTCATTACAGTTGGCACATTTGTCTTGGAGGATATTCTCCGGTTGCTATTGATCCACAAACAGTGCTGAAAAGGCACTTACCCTCTGGATCAGGCCTCTCTTGCCTCCTTTTACCTCATGGGTTTTCTGAACTCCAAGAAATCCAGCTGACAGTTAAAAATTAGGGAATTTTTACAATGAAGGCAGGGACCATCTAAACAGTTTTTAGTGACGGACCCATTTCTTCAGAGCAATTGGTGAGTAGTTCCTCAACCTACCTCTGATGAAGCTGGAAATGGTTCGTTTGGAAGCAGGCTTGGAATTTTTTTTTTCACCCATTCATTCGTGGAGGCTAAGATTTCTGCCGACATTTCATAAATACTTCATTGACTCAATAGCACCTTGAGCCATTCTGGAGCCATGAAATTGTTTCTTTCTTTTCGATTAATGCACTCTGTAGAAATTTGCATTCTATGAAACATTTTGGGAGGTCAACGGATCTTTGCATGGTCCATCCCCGCTCACTATGATTCCCGTGGCAGGACGGGGAAATTGTCTTTTAGTCCTGCATTATTATACTGGAAATATTCACCCTGATTATATCATTGTATCAACAATATTCAATTTGGAATCAGTTAGTTAATAAATATTATCTCATCACTTTGCTTCAGTATAATAGGTGCATTGCTGAAAGTTCTTGCCTACCTCTATATATTCATTTTGGTTTTTCTCAACTAAAAGGGAACAACACATCGAGTGAACAAATTCTGCTGACAATATACCCAGTTCTAACACTGCATAACTTTGCAATATTAGGACATAAAAAGTAACAAATATATCTGTTTTTAATTTTGCCTGTTGACCTGTTTAATTACACTACACAGTGCATTTCCTGATTGCTGTGTCTGCACAGCTTAGAATGAACATTGCATCTGCTATTCTTTCAGAATACCCACTGGTGCACTACATACATGTATGTTAGCACCTCTCCCAGTTTCTCTATTCGAAAGGCACTGGATTGAGAGTTTATCAGAGTTTGCAGTTTCCAGTACTTTGCCCAAAAATTTGATTTGGGAGAAACTAGACAGTCAGTATTGGCAGGAAATCCCACCCCATCATACTGGAATGAAATTAAAGTAAAGAATAAAACAATACAATGGTACATTAAAGGTAGGAAGAACTAAATAGCTCAATACTTTGTACTGGATGTCAAAAAGGAGAAAATAAAAATTTATAATTTTTACGCTCAAAAGCATTGCAAATGGAGTTCAAAATCCTTTCCCACCTGGGACTTTCTTCTATTCCCATATATTCCTGTGATGTACTATAGTATGTGAAATCACAAATAATTTTGTGATTTGGACAGTACAGTATGTATTTCTGAAAAGTGTGCATATTAAATGAAGTAATTATTGTGCATTTAAATTTAATATGTTTGTTCATTCTGTAAAAGTAGGGAATGTACATTCAGGTTATACAACTTATATTGTTTTTGTCACTGATCCCAGGACCACCCTCAGCCCCACAGAATGTCATCTCCAACATCAATAACACTAGTGTGATTTTGGATTGGAGCCCTCCAGTGGATGGTGGAGGTCGAAAAGACGTGAAATACATTGTGATCTGCAAGAGATGCAGCGTGGATTTGATCCAGTGTGGGGAGTGTGGTGGCGGTGTCAGATATATTCCACAGGAGGCTGGACTCAAGAACACCACGGTGATGGTGGTGGATCTCCTGGCTCACACCAATTACACCTTTGAGATTGAGGCAGTGAATGGAGTGTCAGAGCTGAGCTCTGTTCCCAGACAGTTTGTGTCTGTAAATGTCACGACAAATCAAGCAGGTAAGTGCCTTTGAATAAAGTGGATTGGGATTTGGTCTTCATTGACAGACCGAGACTGCAAATGTATTTCATTTATTGGTTTTCACTATCGGCTGAATGCTTGTGCCATTTCAGGGAGTTCTTTTTCATGATGCATATCTTAGTTTAAAATAATATTACTCCTGCAAAGCAGTTTGAATGAAAACATATGCGTTTCCTTTAATACACAGGCAGGAATAAATCCCTATCTATAGAACACATTTTCAGTTTTATCACAAAGGAATACTGTTAATTGACTTGGGTTTCTTTATAATTAAATTAATTCAAGAATAGCTCCTCATGGTTTGCAATGGAATGTGCCCTCATTTTAACAAGCAACAGAGACCATGGGTTGTGGCTACTTTCCGTTTAGTAATCTGTAATAAACTCCAGGGATTCTAAGTAAAATCTACTGTTTTACATCGATTAACTTCTGCAGAACTGAGATCAAACCATCGAACTGAACTTGGCTTCCCAGGGTGTTGGGTTTCACACCAGAATTAAATTGATTATTCAATTTTTTTGAGTGAAAATTTGAACAGTTCTGGACATTGATCAAAATTCATCTAATCGGTTTTGTATGTTTCACTGTTGATATTAAGTTTGGGTGCAAGACCTCCATCGACGGTAATGGTTCTAATTAAAACCAAGTTTGGACTCATTAATAGGTTTTTCAACAGCACGAAACTGGTCATATTTTGACAAATAATGCACTAAACCTATACTAAGAGTTCAGTGAAGTACTGATGGATGATGCATTGTTTGAGGCACCATGTTACAGATGAGATGTTAAACCAAGGCCTCAGGAGGATCGTGTGCTGGTTGACAATTATCTCTCAACCAGCAACAATAAAACAGATTATTAGTCATTGCTGAGACCACATTTGGAGTTGTGCGTACAATTCTGGTCACCTTACTATAGGAAGAATATTATTGAACTGGAAAGGGTGCAAAAAAGATTTACAAGGATGTGACTGGAACTGGAAGGTTTGAATTATAAGGAGAGGCTAGATAGGCTGGGATTTTTTTCCCTTTAGCATAGGAGGATGAGGGGTGACCATGTAGAGGTTTATGAAATCATGAGGGGCATAGATAAGGTGAATAGCCAAGGTCTTTTCCCCAGGGTAGTTGAGTCCAAAACCAGTGGGTATAGGTTTAAAGTGAGGGGGAAAGATTTAAAAGCGACCCGAGGGGCAACATTTTCACACAAAGGGTGGTCATATCTGGATTGAGCTGCCAGAGGAGGTGGTAGAGGTGGGTACAATTACAACATTTAAAAGACATTTGGACAGGTACATGGATAGGAAAAGTTTAGAGGGATATGGGCCAAATGAAGGCAAATGGGCAAATGAGACTCGTTCAGTTTAGGACATCTGGTCGGCATGGACAAGTTGGGCCTAAGGGCCTGTTTCCATGCTGTATATCTCTATAACTATGACTCTACATCCCACAGTATTCACATATGAAAGTCTATGACATAAGTGTTACAAACAAATCTCTACCAAATCTTAAGAAGCAATCTAGAAAGCTTTCCTGGTTGCTGAAATTCAACTTTCAAGCAATGTGTGTAGATTGCTCACTTCTCGAGTTTGATGCACTGTAAAAAGTATGTACCTTTATAAAAACCCTGTTGGTAATCTCAATTTCAAGTAGCTACTTGAGTAATGCAGTCATCTTTGAATACTTAGTGTTCTCAGCATATATGTTACCAAAAATTGAAACCGAGCTAAACAAAAATCTAAACTTGAAAGGCTGAAATGTCAAATGTCTATTACATTGGTTGGAACTCAAGTGTTCATTTCACCTGCGAGATGAGTGTCCAACTAATTTGAATGATTTGCTAAAAGTTTTTTTAGCAATATATGTGGCTTGAAGTGATTTATGGAACAAATTAATCCACATAAATTTCTGGTCTTTCTAGTTTGATAACAGGAAAGATGAAGTGCTGAAGAAGAAATAATAAATGACATTCAAGTATAAATGTTCAATTTTTATGCTCCCTTCTTCACCCAGGAAGAAAGAATTAGAAGCAATTAATATGTTTTGTTGCGGCGTGCTTACAGCAATCCAGCTACTGGATGAAATGATCTCTTACACTGGATAAAAGTTACATGGCCCCAAAATAAACCAAGAGTAGTAAAGTACATTTGTGAGGTACCTTTTTATCCAAGTATTTCAGAAATAAATTTTTTTCAGTTACAATGATTCCTTTATCTGATGATAAATTAATTCTTGTGTTACTCTATTTTTAATGGACACTAATATATAACATGGTGAAATACTTATGCACACTCAACTGCCAGGAGATCTAGTCAGTACAGATAAACAGCTTCCCATTGTAATTCTATATACGTCAGATACATCTGTTAAATTTGCTAATTGAAATAATACATAACGCTGCACAAATGAGTTTTACTTTCTTTATCTTCTGCAAGTGATGACAACATAAAACAATAATCCAATATCACTTGGCAGTCCAGAACTTAAGCATTACTGAAAGAAGAGACATGCTGTCGAAGATTTTTGTCTTGTACTCATCAGAACAGATGCAAGAATGCCAAATTGCCAAGGGAACAGCAGTTTATACTTGTTATGATCCTAGACCCCAGACCCCAAGTTTTTGGTAAGATTTGATTAGGGACGATAATGTTTTATTTAAAGTAGATAAAATTTAAGACTCAAGCCACTTGATCAGTGAATAAATAAGAACATAAGAACATAAGAAATAGGAGCAGGAGTAGGCCATCTAGCCCCTCAAGCCTGCTCCGCCATTCAATAAGATCATGGCTGATCTGATAGTGGGTTCAGTTCCACTTACCCGCCCGCTCTCCATAACCCTTAATTCCCTTAATGGTTAAAAATCTATCTATCTGTGACTTAAACACATTTAATGAGGTAGCCTCTACTGCTTCATTGGGCAGAGAATTCCAAAGATTCACTACCCTCTGGGAGAAGAAGTTCCTCCTCAACTCAGTTCTAAATTGACTCCCCCGTATTTTGAGGCTATGCCCCCTAGTTCTTGTTTCCATTGTAAGTGGAAATAACCTCACTGCTTCTACCCTGTCTAGCCCCTTTATTATCTTATATGTCTCTATAAGATCTCCCCATAACCTTCTAAACTCCAATGAGTACAGGCCCAGTCTGCTCAATCGCTCCTCATAAGCTAACCCCCTCATCTCCGGAATCAACCTGGTGAACCTTCTCTGTACCCCCTCCAAAGTTAATATATCCTTTCTTAAATAAGGGGACCAAAATTGTACACAGTACTCTAGGTGCGGCCTCACCAGTACCCTGTACAGTTGCAGCATGACCTCCCTGCTTTTATACTCCATCCCTCTCGCAATAAAGGCCAACATTCCATTTGCCTTCTTGATTACCTGCTGCACCTGCAAACTGAGTTTTTGTGATTCATGCACAAGGACCCCCAGGTCCCTCTGCACAGTAGGATGTTGTAATTTTTCACCGTTTAAATAATAGTCCATTTTACTATTATTCCTTCCAAAGTGGATAAAGCCACAAGTTTCCATGGGATTTGAAAAAACAAAAATAAATTTTACGATTTAAAGTCAGAAAGGCAAAAGCAGAAAATGCTGGAAAAACTCGGCAGGTCTGGCAGCATCTCTGGAGAGTAACACAGTTAAAGTTTTGAGTCTGTATGACTTCTTCATAAAAATAAAACAATTTACAATATCCATCTCATACAGTTAACAGGAAAGCTATGGTCAAACACAGCACATTGCCCAATAAATTGTAAGTGTAACCAAGACCGAGTCCACGGAGCTTTTGACAATCCATTCAGACGTCAGTAAAAACTGAGTCAACCAACCTTATTGAAACTTTATCTTTCGCATGATGGATTCCAGTCTTCATCTTCAAAAATCTCACGTTGTCATTCTCTCCACTAGTTACTGTAACTCGGAAAGCTCAACAATGGCCAATTTCCAAGTTTTCAACCTTGTCTCCTGGGATTCCAGAATACTACTCCACCAAAGGGGTACCTTTGCCCCAATGGCCTGCACCACAGTGTCACCAACCTTTTACTGCCTTCTTAGATCTTCAAGGATTCTCCTAAACCCTATAAGATCGCCAGGGATTCTCCCAGTTCCTCTTTGATTACTAAAACCTCTCCTCTGCCTCTTTCACTTAACGTCTGTGAACCTCAACCCTTCTCCTACTATTAACTTAACTGGGACATGTTCCTGCCACTGTCCTCTGTCTGGGACTCTTCCTTTGAAGCTTCTGCTGTCCCTTCTCCCTTTCCCTGTTCCCTCTCCCTTGCCTGAGATCTTATTTTCAATGGTGATCCACTCCTGGTCAGATGATTTGGGGTTTTCATACTATTTTTCTTCATGCACAGACACGCTGAACGCAAAGAACTTGAAGATGCAGAAGAGAACTGTGCATAAATATATAAAAAGGAATAGAGTGGCTAGAGTGAATGTTGGACCCTTGGAGGACGAGAGGGGGGAGTTAATAGTGGGAAATGAGGATATGGCTGAGTCTTTAAATAAGTTTTTTGTGTCGGTCTTCACGGTGGAGGACACAAATAGTTTGCCAAATACTAACGATAGAGGGTTGGCAGCAGGAGAAATACTTAATACAATTAATGTTACCAGAGAGGCAGTGCTGGGTAGACTAATGGGACTGAAGGTGGACAAGTCCCCGGGTCCGGATGGAATGCATCCCAGGGTATTGAAAGAAATGTCAGAGGTAATAGTGGATGCGTTAGTGATTATTTATCAAAACTCGTTGCATTCTGGGGTAGTGCCGGTTGATTGGAAAACGGCTAATGTTACGCCGCTGTTTAAAAAAGGAAGGAGACAAAAGGCGGGTAACTATAGGCCGGTCAGCTTAACGTCTGTAGTAGGGAAAATGCTGGAATCCATTATTAAAGAGGAGATAGCAGGGCATCTGGATAGAAATGGTTCGATCAATCAGACGCAGCATGGATTCATGAGGGGAAAGTCGTGCTTGACGAACATGTTGGATTTTTATGAAGATGTGACTAGGGCGGTTGATGGAGGAGAACCGGTGGATGCGGTGTTTTTGGATTTCCAAAAGGCGTTTGATAAGGTGCCCCATAAAAGGCTGCTGAAGAAGATTAGGGCACACGGAGTTGGGGGTAGTGTGTTAAAGTGGATTGAGGACTGGCTATCCGACAGGAAGCAAAGAGTCGGAATAAATGGGTGTTTTTCCGGTTGGAGGAAGGTAACTAGTGGCGTGCCGAAGGGATCGGTACTCGGGCCGCAACTGTTTACCATTTATATAGATGATCTGGAGGAGGGGACGGAGTGTAGGGTAACGAAGTTTGCAGACGACACAAAGATAAGTGGAAAAGTGAATCGTGTGGAGGACGGAGAAGATCTGCAGAGAGATTTGGACAGGCTGAGTGAGTGGGCGAGGATATGGCAAATGGAGTATAACGTTGATAAATGCGAGGTTATACACTTTGGAGGAAATAATAACAAATGGGATTACTATCTCAATGGAAACAAATTGAAACATGCTACCGTGCAAAGGGACCTGGGGGTCCTTGTGCATGAGACGCAAAAGCCCAGTCTGCAGGTACAACAGGTGATCAAGAAGGCAAATGGGATGTTGGCCTATATTGCGAGGGGGATAGAATATAAAAGCAGGGATGTCTTGATGCACCTGTACAGGGCATTGGTGAGGCCGCAGCTGGAATACTGTGTGCAGTATTGGTCCCCTTATATGAGGAAGGATATATTGGCATTGGAGGGAGTGCAGAGAAGGTTCACCAGGTTGATACCGGAGATGAGGGGTTTGGATTATGAGGAGAGGCTGAGGAGATTGGGTTTGTACTCGTTGGAGTTTAGAAGGATGAGGGGGGATCTTATGGAGACTTATAAGATAATGCGGGGGCTGGATAGGGTGGAGGCGGAGAGATTCTTTCCACTTAGTAAGGAAGTTAAAACTAGAGGACACAGCCTCAAAATAAAGGGGGGTCGGTTTAAGACAGAGTTGAGGAGGAACTTCTTCTCCCAGAGGGTGGTGAATCTCTGGAATTCTCTGCCCACTGAGGTGGTGGAGGCTACCTCGCTGAATATGTTTAAAGCGCGGATGGATGGATTCCTGATCGGTAAGGGAATTAAGGGTTATGGGGATCAGGCGGGTAAGTGGTACTGATCCACGTCAGATCAGCCATGATCTTATTGAATGGCGGGGCAGGCTCGAAGGGCTAGATGGCCTATTCCTGCTCCTATTTCTTATGTTCTTATGTTCTTATGTGCAGCCCGATCCTGGTCTGTGCATTTGCGGAAACTCCAAGGTCTATTCTGACTTGGAGCTCCCAACCTCTGCTCTCAACAAGAAGGTACATGGGTTTTTGTAACATACCTCATGAGAAAAGGGCTACTGATTGGTTGGCAAGTTGGTTCTGATTGGTTGAGACATTGCCATAGCAAATGCACCAGGGAGCTGTTGTTCCCCTTGCTTTCATTTATTCCAAAAACAGTATCCGAACATATTTCTTTTGTATACATTTACAACCAATTTAAGATGATCAATCGGGCTTGCAATGTCACTCACTTATGTTTTCTACAAGCTATATATGTTAATATGCAAGGAGCTGTCCTCCGCAGGAAAAAGGAATATGTCCTGATATTTTACTTTTTTTGAATAAACAAAAGCATGTGGTCAATAGTCCCCTTGTGCATTTGCATGGCAATGTCTTGACCAATCCACGGAGCCAATGGCTACGATCTTACCATTTTGCCCCGCCAGCCAATGGGCAACGTGAGCCGGTAAGATCGTAAGAGAGTCGAGAAAGTAGGTTTGCACCCAATTTCTCGCCTCTCGCGATCCTACCCGCACCAAATATCCGACAAGATCAGCTTCACGCCCGAAAAGGGCACGAGTCTGATTGTAATATTTAAATTCTATTCAAAATAGGGGGATCGGTCTGGGTGTAGGGGAGGAGCGATCGGCTGTGGAGGCCAGCAGTAGCTGGGGGAGGCAGTGACTGACAGATCTCTGTGTCCACAGAACACAGAGATCTCTACATGCACAAACCCTCTGATGCAATCTGCTGGCATTCGATGAGCTTAGGCCCTGCCCCTTCCCCTGCTGGCAGGAAATTGATCTTGCATTCAATTTATAACTCACCCAAAAAGCAACGCGAATCTCTCCTGTTTCCACGCTCGCTCAGCACTTGGAATTTCTTTCGGTAAGATCGCCCCAACTTGTCAGCCAATCAGCATTCTTTTCTCATGCAATATAAATTGTTGTTCCCTTTGAAATTTGACATTCTTGCATCTGTCCTGATGAATGCAAGACTAAAAGCTTTGACAGCATGTGTCCTTTTTTCAGCAGTAAACATGTGTTTTTCATAGAATCCCTACAATGCAGATGGAGGCCATTTGGCTCATCGAGTCTGCACCGACAACAATCCCACCCAGGCTCTAACCCCACATATTTACCCTCCTAGTCCCCCTGACACTAGGGTCAATTTAGCATGGCCAATCAATCTAACCCGCAGATCTTTGGAGTATGGGAGGAAACAGGAGCACATGGAGGAAACCTAGGCAGACACAGGGAAAATGTGCAAACTCCACACAGGCAGTGACCCAAGTCAGGGATCAAACCCGGGTCCCTGGCGCTGTGAGGCAGCAGCACTAACCACTGTGCCACCGTTTAGATTTAACCTCCTCAGAAAAACAAGTCAGCATATCCAATATGAGATGCTAACTGAGCTTTTAATTCATTTTAAATTTCTAATCTTCACAATTAAACAGCATTAGTTTCTTTTCCTAAAATTGCAATAAACTCAATAACAAATGCAGTGTTCGATACTGTGTCCTGGCCAAATTGTCTTGCAGTGGTATATCTTAAAGCAAATTCTGCTGTAGATTCTGCAAGTCGTAGAATGTACCAAAGGATACGTGATAAGTAGCCATGCTGTACAGTTTAGAACTCACAAGTGAGCTGATACTTCACGAGCAACAAAGTTATACATTCTGTTTCTACCGGATGCTAAATAAGAATTAAAGTGATGAAAATTAGATGTAAATTTTACTTTGCAATGTGAACTAAATTGATGTGTTGTTTGCAGATGGTTCTGATGGCATGATTTTTTTACAGCACCATCTGTTCTCAGTTGTGGCATCATCTCCATAAAATGAAAAAAAACATGTGTGATATAAAATACAGTTCTCAATGCATGAGTCCACAGGGAGGGTAAAAACCTGTCTACTATTGATTGCTAACTGGCACTAGTAGATACCGTTCATCATAAACTGAAACTTATTTTGCAATCTGAATGAGAAAAGGGACAGGAATAGCTTGTGTGTGAACCATTGCAATTACACTGCTAAAGTGGTTTCCACTCTGTTGCTGTTTTACTTCAGATTCCAGGAAACTGATGTCCAACAAAGGTTGGTGAGGTTGTGGATAGTCTGGAGGGATGTCAGAAGTTACAGAGGGACATAGATAGGATGCAAGACTGGGCGGAGAAGTGGCAGATGGACTTCAACCCAGATAAATGCATAGTGGTCCATTTTGGCAGGTCAAATGGGATGAAGGAGTACAATATAAAGGGAAAGACTCTTAGTACTGTAGAGAATCAGAAGGACCTTGGGGTCTGGGTCCATAGGACTCTAAAATCGGCCCCGCAGGTGGAGGAGGTGGTTAAGAAGGCGTATGGTGTGCTGGCCTTTATCAATCGAGGGATTGAGTTTAGGAGTCCGGGGATAATGATGCAGCTATATGAGACCCTCGTCAGACCCCACTTGGAGTCCTGTTCTGGTCGCCTCATTACAGGAAGGATGTGGAAAAGATTGAAAGGGTGCAGAGGAGATTTACAAGGATGTTGCCTGGATTGAGTGGCATGCCTTATGAGGATAGGCTGAGGGAGCTCGGTCTTTTCTCCTTGGAGAGACGTAGGTTGAGAGGAGACCTAATAGAGGTGTATAAGATGTTGAGAGGCATAGATCGTGTGGGCTCTCAGAGGCTTTTTCCCAGGGTGGAAATGGCTGCTTCGAGAGGACACAGGTTTAAGGTGCTGGGGGTAGGTACAGGGGAAATGTTAGGGGGAAGTTTTTCACACAGAGGGTGGTGGGCGAGTGGAATCGGCTGCCGTCAGTGGTGGTGGAGGCAAACTCAATAGGGTCTTTTAAGAGACTCCTGGATGAGTACATGGGACTTAATAGGATGGAGGGTTATAGGTAGGCCTAAAAGGTAGGGATATGTTCGGCACAACTTGTGGGGCCGAAGGGCCTGTTTTGTGCTGTAGTTTTTCTATGTTTCCAGGTTTCTAACAACTAGCTCCTTCTATTTATGCTGCCAAATCTGGTCACCTTATCTTGACAGCAAGCTTTCATTTCCATGGAAAACTGGGTGTATGGGAGCAATTTTAACCTGGACCTGCCTGGCGGAGAGCTGATGTGATCAGATCAGCTGCGTGCTTTATATTCTCTCCAAATTTATTTTCCATTGACTTCAATGGCATTCAGTCTCTACAAGTGGCAGTATAAAAATGGCCTTAATTGGGAGTTTAGGTATATTATTAAGAGGCTTTTAAAAAGGTGGAGCTGTATTATACCAAGCTTCTAATCTTGTTATAGCCTTGGTCCAAACATAGACAATAGAGTTGAATTCAAGTGATGAGATGGGAATGTTACCCTTGACATCAAGGTTGCATTTGACCAAGTTTGGCATTAAGTTTAGCAAAATTTAAGACCATGGGAATCAGGAGGAAATCTCTCCACTGGTTGGAGTCATACTTAAGACAAAGGAAGATGGTTATGGATGTTGGAGGTCAATCATCTCAACACCAGGAAATCACTACAGGAGCTCTTTAGGATAGTGTCCCAGGTCCAGCCATCTTCAGATGTCTCATCAATCACCTTTTTTTCATCATAAGGTCAAAAATGGGATACCTAGTCCCAAAGTGGTCAAAGAGGTTTGCTGCTCATTGCATAGTATATTCAGTATCATTCGTGACTCCTCATACTGAAACAGTCAGTGTCCAAATGTAACAAGACCTGGACAATATCCAGGCTCGGACTGATAAATGGCAAGTAAACTTGCACCACTCACCTGCTAGACAATGACCACCTCCAACAAGAAATAACATCCTGGGGGTTACCATTGACCAGAAACCTTAACTGGACCCGACACGTAAATAAAATGACTATAAGAGCTCAGAGGTCGATAATACTGTAACAAATTACTCACCTCCTGACTTCTCAAAGCCTGTCCACCATCTACAAGGCACAAATCAGACGTATGATGGATTACTCTCCATTTGCCTGGATGAGTGCAGCTCTAACACCAGTTAAGCTCAACAGCACGCAAATTAAAGTAGCCTATTTACCAGCTTAAACATTCACCCCTTCCACCATTGGTGCTCAGTGGCAGATGCATTGTAGCAACTTATCAGGTCTCTGTCAACTGTACTTTCCAAAACCACACCCTCCAAACCTAAAAGGACAAAGAAATCAGATGCATGGGAACACCATCCCTGCAAGTTCCCCCCCAAGCCACACATCATTCTGATTTGAAATATATCGCAATTCCTTTACTGTCACTGCATCAAAATCCTGGGACTCCCTCCTTAACAGCATTGTCAGTGTACCTACATCAGATGGACTGCAACAGTTAAGAAAGCACCACCACCTTGTTGAGGGCAAATAAAAAATTGTAACAAATTTTGGCCTTGCATTCGATGCTAACATCCCATTAAATAAAAACATAAAATTAATTTGATAAGATTCGGAGTGTATAATCTTGGCAATTTTATACAAATGAATGCAGAGACAATGCTCTGCATACTGGAAACCTGAAACAATGAGAGAAAATGCTGGAACTACTCAGTGGATCAACCAGTATCCAATGAAATGTTAACTTTGTTTCTGTTGCCATAGGTGTCCCCTGACCTCTAAATATTTTCACTAAAGAATTTTGGAAAATAACCATCAATGCAACATCTTGGTAAACCTTTGCACAGGTGTAATTACAATTAATGCTAATCTCCATACTGAAATGGTGATGGCCTGTGAACTGGAAGAGTATTTGGGCTGTGCTGTTAAATTAATTTACTTGAAGGAGGATGAGAAAGGCCCATCTCATGCATTCACATGTTATTCCTCACCATCATTTATTGGTGCTAACTTCTGACGGAAGCAAAACATGGCTGAAGTAAGTGCCTTAGAGTACCAAAATGATACTTGCAGAGCGCATACATGCTTCTGGTGTGAGTTGTGCCAGATGCCATATTAGTAAGAGCTTTGAACATACGCCACACAGAGTAGGCAGATCATGAAACCAGCATGACCATGTTGGAACTCAAAGCTCCAGCTAATACCCTCTCTTAATCAGGCATGGCTGAATGTTTACTAAGCAGCAGGAAGGTCTTGCACCAGCTCTATTTAAAGCAATCATTTGCTTTAAATTTAGTTGCTGGTTGATGGATGTTGCTAGGATTGTGTCCATTGGTATGACATCACAGAACCATATATTATTAACAACATTATTCATTGAGCTTTATTTGTTCAACATCCAACATCACTTCATTAAAACAGATGCTTTGGGTGAAATTCCTGTGGAGTGTAATTAGGAAGTTACACTTGAAATTGCATTCATGCTTGTTTTGCTAATGTCAATTTTCACCTGAATTTCCTGCCACTCTGATTAACATATAGCAAAACTCAAAAACCGGCATTTGTTTGTAAGGAAATAGTCACAGCCCAAAGAGAGCACTGAACTCAAACCATGGACAGAATTTAATGCCTTCCGCTTAAGCAAGATTGGTAGTGTGGATCTTTTAATTGGGAAGGAGAGTGGTGGATGGGGAATCATCCTGACTTTTCTCCAATTAAGTCTGAGGTAGGAAGTCCTGTGGATGACTTTTCCACCAATTAACGATAACTAGAGGGCCTCATCCCATCATTCCTGGAATTCACCCACCAGTGGGCAGGGTCTTGCCATGCAGGAAGCCTCAAGCGGGCTTCCACACGGTGTCCCTCATTCAAAGATATTCAGTGCCAGTGCAAGAGGCCTTGTATCGGGAAGGGAGAGGGGCTCACTGAGAGTCATTTTTTCACCCTTGCTGCCAACTATCACCCCTTCCCTGACCACCCACCCCACCTCACCTCACCATCCCTGGCCCGTGATCCCTCTCTTCCATCATTCACCTCTTGTCTGGGTCCCTTGGTGATCTTTTGGGTGAGTGCATTCCTGGCAGTGGCCACTGCCTGCACGGTCATGCTGGTGATCAATGAAGAGTTGGCAGCCCCTAATTTTGGCCAGCAGCTCTTGGTGGATGGGACTTCTGCTTCCAGGGTCCTTGATCCTGGCGAAGGCCCACTCCTGCTCATTGGCACTTAGTGTGGTGCATCTTCCTGAAAAGAAGTTTTCACCAGCTCTCCACCCATGTCACCTACATTAAATTCCACCCCACATTACACCCCACTGTACTGATGTCATAAAAATGCATTCAAAGTAAAACAGCTCAGGGTTAAATGAGGACATTTACATTAAAATTGTTGATAAAGGGCAGGATTTTCAGAGGCTATTGGGGGCAGGAATAGTGGCAGTAGGCCTGGACACTTGCGCCACCAGGTGGAATGCTGGTTTGCCAGCTTCAGCCAATCCTCGAGCTAATTTTGATAAGGTCAGGTCAGGGAGCTGAACAGAAAAACCCTCTGTAAGTGCCATCTAGCCCATTGAAGTAATCTCCCATGACCAACTGGAATTTTCTAAGCTGCAGACAGGCCCCACACAGCAACCGAAACATGACCAGTGAGAGTGTGTGCTTTATCCTGACCTCTCCCTTCCCCGTGTTATATCACAGCTACCAAATGGAAAAATGCATGGCTCCTTCATAATATATAAGGTTGCTATAAATAAGTTCCAGCTAAACAGAAGAAAAAAGTCACTAGCAGAACTACCCTCCTTTTTTTTGTTGTTGCGTTTCTTTTAAAAATGAAAACTGAGGTAAACCAGTTAAAGTGGGCGTTACTTCCACTGACAATTTCAAAACTAATTCTAGTAAGATTACTGGCCCTGATGCTCTCCCTTCCATTTCCTTCCAGCTGTGGCTTCTGAGTTTACACAAATCCTAAGCCATCTTTTCAGCCTCTCTTAGTCTAGGTCCATGTTTCTTAACATTTACTCATGTTTCACCCTACAATTAAGCAAAATGTTTCTTCTACCTTCCCATTACCATCCTATTCCCTCATTTCAATACTTCATGGAGTTATGGAAGCTGTTACTAATTCTCACAGCACGGTGGCACAGTGGTCAGCGCTGCTGGGTTTGATTCCTGGCTTGGGTCATTGTCTTTCCTGAGTCTGCACCTTCTCCTCATCTCTGCGTGGTTTTTCTCCGAGTGCTCTGGTTTCCTCCCACAGTCCAAAAGACTTGCTGCTTAGGGAGTGCATTGGCCATGCTAAATTCTCCCTCCGTGTACCCGAACAGGCGGAGTGTGGCGACTAGGCGATTGTCACAGTAACTTCATTGAAATGTTAATGTAAGCCTATTTGTGACACCAGTAAATAAATTTTAAACTCTAAAAACACATTAACTGCACTTGATAAATTCTGGTCTGATTGATGAGCCACAGTGTAGCTTTTGCTTTGGCTGTGTCAATGGTGATATTGTCCCTTATAATGGACCCCTTAGGAACTCTGCTCTTGCATACTTTGTTGCATCATTTTTCATTATCTTGAACGTCTTCAAAACCTTTAACAAGGTCTGGCAAATTGCACTTCTTAAGTTATGATCATTTTGCTCACTTCCCAGTGATGTTCAAGAACATCGAGTTTCTCTTAAACTCTTCGATCCTCTGACTCTTTCCTATTAGCTCAAGAATTCTCCAGGGCTCTGCCCTCTTCCAGTTCTTCTTCTGAAAACCAATTCCTATATTACAATAGTGATTACATTTCAAAACTACTTAATTGGCTGAGGAAATCTTTGAGCTAACCTCAAATAGGGTGGTAATAGTCGGAGATTTTAATTTTCCCAACATTGACTGGGACAGCCATAGTATTAGAGGGTTGGATGGAGAGAAATTTGTTGAGTGTATTCAGGAGGAATTTCTCATTCAGTATGTGGACGGCCCAACTAGAGAGGGGGCAAAACTTGACCTCCTCTTGGGAAATAAGGAAGGCAGGTGACAGAAGTGTTAGTGAGGGATCACTTTGGGACCAGTGACCATAATTCTATTAGTTTTAAGATAGCTATGGAGAATGATAGGTCTGTTCCAAAGTTAATATTCTAAATTGGGGAAAGGCCAATTTTGATGGTATCAGGCAGGAACTTTCGAAAGTTAATTGGGGGAGTCTGTGGGAAGGAAAAGGGATGTCGGGTAAGTGGCATGCTTTCAAAAGTGTGTTAACCAGGGTTCAGGGTAAACACATTCCTCTTAGAGTGGAGGGCAAGGCTGGCAGAAGTCGGGAACCCTGGATGACTCGGGATATTGAGGCCCTGGTCAAGAAGAAGAGAGGCACATGACATGCATAGGCAGCTGGGATCAAGTGAATCTCTTGAAGAGTATAGGGGGTGTAGGAGTAGAGTTAAGAAAGAAATCAGGAGAGCAAAAAGGGGACACGAAATTGTTTTGGCAAATAAGGTAAAGGAGAATCCAAAGAGGTTCTACAAATACCTAAAGGGCAAAAGAGTAACAAGGGAGAGAGTAGGGCCTCTTAAGGATCAACAAGGTCATCTATGTGCGGATCCACAAGAGACGGGTGAGATCCTAAATGAATATTTCTCATCAGTATTTACTGTTGAGAAAAGCATGGATGTTCGGGAACTTGGGGAATTAAATATTGATGTCTTGAGGAGCGTACATATTACAGAGAAGGAGGTGCTGGAAGTCTTAAAGCGCATCAAGGTAGATAAATCTGCGGGACCTGATGAGGTATATCCCAGGACGTTGTGGGAGGCTAGGGAGGAAATTGCGGGTCCCCTTGCCGAGATATTTGAATCATCGATAGTCACGGGTGAGGTGCCTGAAGATTGGAGAGTGGCAAATGTTGTGCCTTTGTTCAAAAAGGGTTGCAGGGAAAAGCCTGGGAACTACAGGCCAGTTAGCCTCACATCTGTGGTGGGTAAATTGTTGGAAGGTATTTTGAGAGACAGGATCTACAGGCATTTAGAGATGCAAGGACTGGTTAGGGACAGTCAGCATGCCCTTTGTGAGTGGAAAATCATGTCTCACAAATTTAATTGAGTTTTTTTGAAGGGGTAACCAAGAAGGTAGATGAGGGCAGTGTAGTTGATGTTGTCTCCATGGACTTTAACAAGGCCTTTGACAAGGTACCGCATGGTAGGTTGTTGCATAAAGTTAGATCTCATGGGATCCAGGGTGAGGTATCTAAATGGATACAAAATTGGCTTCTTGACAGAAGCCAGAGGGTGGTTGTAGAGAGTTGTTTTTCAAACTGGAGACCTGTGACCAGCGGTGTGCCTCAGGGATCAGTGCTGGGCCCACTGTTATTTGTCATTTATATTAATGATTTGGATGAGGATATAGGGGGCATGGTTAGTAAGTTTGCAGATGACACCAAGATTGGTGGCATGGTGGACAGCGAGGAAGGTTATCTCCAACTGCAATGGGATCTTGATCAATTGGGCCAGTGAGCTGATAAGAGTTTAATTTAGACAAATGTGAGGTAATGCATTTTGGTAGTTTGAACCAGGGCAGGACTTACTCAGTTAATGGTAGGGCGTTGGGGAGAGTTACAGAACAAAGAGATCTCTGGGTACATGTTCATAGCTCCTTGAAAGTGGAGTCACAGGTGGACAGAGCGGTGAAGAAGGCATTCGGCATGCTTGGTTTCATCGGTCAGAACATTGAATACAGGAGTTGGGACGTTTTGTTGAAGTTGTACAAGACATTGGTAAGGCCACACTTGGAATACTGTGTGCAATTCTGGTCACCCTATTATAGAAAGGATATTATTAAACTAGAAAGAGTGCAGATAAGATTTACTAGGATGCTACCGGGACTTGATGGATTGAGTTATAAGGAGAGGCTGAACAGACTGGGACTTTTTTCTCTGGAGCGTAGGAGGCTGAGGGGTGACCTTATAGAGGTCTATAAAATAATGAAAGGCATAGACAAGGTAGATAGTCAATATCTTTTCCCAAAGATAGGGGAGTCTAAAACTCGAGGGCATAGGTTTAAGGTGAGAGCGGAGAGATACAAAAGTGTCCAGAGGGGCAATTTTTTCACACAGAGGGTGGTGAGTGTCTGGAACAAGCTGCCAGAGGTAGTAGTAGAGGCAGGTACAATTTTATCTTTTAAAAAGCATTTAGATAGTTACATAGGTACGATGGGTATAGAGGGATATGGGCCAAATGCGGGCAATTGGGATTAGCTTAGGGGTTTTATTAAAAAAATAAGGGCGGCATGGACAAGTTGGGCCGAAGGGCCTGTTTCCATGCTGTAAACCTCTGTGACTCTATGACTCTAACCTGAAGATCTGAAAAGTGCTTCATATAAATGCAAGTTCTATCAGTAAACTCTTACAATTATCATCCAACATAATCCATTCTCTCATTAATAATTCCAGTCTACAACCATCAATTTCCTTCACGTCAGACATCAGAAGTTCATATATTCTCTCACAATGCACTGGTTAAATTGCTGCTTCTCAGTCTTTCCCAATGTGCTTCCCTGAGGTAGTTAAAATCTTGTTTATTTCAAGAAGAAAAGTTTATTGCAGTTTAGGTATGTAGGTTATCATGTATGTACCACCTTTTATCCTTAATCCTTCCTCATTTATCAATATTCTTAGTCTCATTATATCTTCTGATCTCGAGACAAATTCCTGGTTGCCCTCCACTGCTTACAGTGTCGCCTGGAAAGATTGTTTTCTTATTTTGTAACGAAATCTCCTTTGCTCAAACTAAGCCTTTAGACGTCAAGGCTGATATCTCGAAGAAAATTTTAAGGCTAAGAAAGCTCATATATGCAAGGAAGTTCTTCCCATCAGCCTTCAACTGGGTTGTCTCATTCTAACTATTTTTCTTGGGTGGGATTTTCTGGCCGCGCTCGCCCCAAGACCAAAGATTTCTGCTCGAGGTCAACAGACCTTTGCATGGTCTGCTGAATTTTCTGTCCCGCTCGCTGCGATTCCCATGGCGGGTGGGATGGGAAAATTCCGCTCCTTGTCTCTTTCTATTTTATCAGTACTATTATGATTATTGTTCCTGTATTGTTCCTTCAAAGCTACGAACATGACACTCCAGCCTGTTCTTCCTCCTTGTTGCATGGCACGGTTAAATTTAGTGTCTTCTACTATTTCATTCTTTTCCGCAACCTCAAAAATGTGCAACTTCTCACTTCTCTAAGGGTTTATTCCTACAATCCTTAGATACTTAAAGTGCGATCAAACTATTGCTTTCTGATTTACTGTGTCATCTGTATTCATTTTGCACTTATCACCTTGGCTCCTCCCTTAGGGCTAAAGTAGACCACTCTCCCTCCGACAGTCCTTTTTTTAGTGGGCCAAGAATTCACCTACAAGCAGAAATTGCAGTCTTGGACAGGTATCATGTCACATAAGGATTTTCCTCATTGAAACTCGTTCCCATGTTGAATTATTCATTCTCCTTTTTTTGTTGCAGTAGCATTGAACAATATTAAACATTGATTTAATATTGGCAGAGAGTCCATCAACAGTTTTGAGTGCAATCTGATGATTTGGCTGCTGGTGGAAAATGACAATAATAAAAGCGATTGGCAAGTAGAGTGACGACTGGTGATAAACTATTGCTGCAGCAGGGTGCAGCTCTTGAGTGCTATCCTTCTTCTTCCATAGGTTGCCTTACTGGCTTTGCAGTTAAAAGTACAAGTTTGAAATGAATATACCCATGACTTATGCACTGTTAAAGAATGAAAGATATATTATATAATGGATAGTAGTATAGAGATATTAAATGGAAGTAAAAGGCAGCTTATCAAACACTGACAATGATAATTATCCTATGATCTGAAGGAAATTACATTGTTTCAGTTCTGAGTCTATTAGGAGAAAATTTGCACAGTCAGAAAGTACTAAAAGTACTTTCTTCCCTTCATAGATTTTATCTTGCATTTGCTTCTTTTTTCAGCTTTGTGTGTTAGTATTAATTTGATGGTTGCCTCCATGCAGCAGGGTGCAGTTTTCCACTTTGTGGAATGCTCTTCTGGAGGCTTATGAGATGTTCAGCTTTTGTCTTGCTCTGGGTCCCATAAGCATCTTCTCTCCCAGGCCTCAAAGCCTCCTCTCTCTCTCTCCCCTCATGTTCCACCCCCAAAATCCTACCTCACTCCCCAACATGCATGTGATCACTACTTGTCCAATCAGAGACTTTTTTCTCCCCCACATTTCACTAATGATCTTAGGCATGGAAATCTGCTGTCCTTATCTGGTCTGGCCTACATGTGACTTCAGAACAACAGCAATGTGGTTGTCTCTTAAATGCCCTGAGGGATAGGCAATAAATGCAGGCCCAGTGAGTTACGCCCATATCCCATGAATGAAAATAAACATTTGCTCACTAGTGAGTCTGTGATTGGAGAAGCCCCCTGTAGAATCATCAGCTTCACTACCTGTCTTACTGGTGTTTTGGACAGTGGCTCCAAGGGCCAGAAATCCAGCCTATAGCCAAGAGTTGGACAAGCCTGTCCTAAGTCCACTTAGAGACAAAGAGCTATATGCATCAGTTAGATATGGCAATTGTAAGTCTTTTGGTGAAAAGATCAGTACTATGTACTCATTCAGTGTTTACGGTTTTGTGCTGTGTGCTGTTAACTAATATTGATTGATATAATCATGAATCCTTCACAATGACAGAGACCCTGGTTATCACCATTTTGCAGGGAGTCATTTGCATTCTTGACCTGGGTGACTGTAAAATTGAAAAGCATTCTCTGTGAAAGCAGGGAGACAAAGCAAGCAATGATTTGCCCTCCATTCTCGCAATAATTGTAAGTGGGAGATTTTGTTTCTAATCTTGGACCTATTTAGGAAACAATGGGACTTGTTTGCAAAAAGCAAAATCCTCTTTTGCCTAACTTGTAATCATTGTGGAATTTGTGCACAATTGGTACTTTTTAAAGAACGGTTAGGCATTTTCAGAATTACAGGCTGTTTACTAAAGACCAGTTGAAGCAAAAGCATAATTTATGTTCTAAAAGAGTTACTGAAAAGGGCAAACCACACACGTTAAAACTCACAGACCAGGAACTCGGATGGAAAAAGAAGAAAGTGGAAGTTAATGATACCCTCTCATATAGCAGTGGTCATAAACATATATCTATCCATGGGAAAATTACATAGCAATCAGTAATGCTCAGAGTGCATTGAAAATTGTCAAGATCAGTGAGTTCTCTGAAAGGGAAAGGGTGGTTTAGGCAGGAATACAGAAGAATTGAACTAGCCTGTCTTTCCCTTGAAGATACTGACCTGAAGCGCTTTTCTAACAGCTCACGGTTTCTAATTGCCAGTTGTTGCATTTTTTCTTTTTGTCCCAACTGGACACACATTACAAAATGGTCAGTGGACATTTTGATGAGAGATTTCAAAAGCTCAGCTCGTTTAAATTGCCATCATTAGTGTGCCATTTATTACAATTTGTAACACGTCGGTGCTGGATGTTCAACTTTGCGTTCCACATTACATTCATATTTGGCTATTTGGGTCATCTAAGATTTGCTACGGGAGTTCTCACTCAGATTTTTGAGTTCATATGCTCACAGCAGAATTTCACAGATGCAACAAGAAGGTAAGACAAAGGCTGCAATGTAAAGCAACAAGAAGTATAAGATCCCACGTTGTTGTCATGATTTGTTTTCACTTATATTTAGTGCCTTAGGTCTTATCCTATTTCCAGAAATGCCTTTACATTGTTTAAAAAAAAACAAATCGCTGTCCATTTGCATCCACAATAACTTCATCACTGAACTCCTAATCCCAACAGATAATGTTAATTGGCGAATATTTGAAATTGCCCACCAGCTCTCCCTCTGTTTCTCCCAGCAAAATCAGATAAAGGAAGGGATAGAAGCCCTACAGTGTAGAGGGAAGCCATTCAGCCCATTGAGACTGCACCGACCACAATGTCACCCAGACCCCATCCTCATGACCCCAGGCATTTACACTGCTAGTCCCCTGACACTAAGGGGCAAGTTAGCATAGCCAATCTACCTAACCCGTACATCTTTGGACTGTGGGATGAAACCCAGTAAGAAGTCTCACAACACCAGGTTAAAGTCCAACAGGTTTATTTGGTAGCACAAGCCACAAGCTTTCGGAGCACTGCCCCTTCATCAGGTGAGTGGGAGTTGTGTTCACAAACAGGGCATATATAGACACAAACTCAATTTACAAGATAATGGTTGGAATGCGAGTCTTTACAGGTAATTAAATCTTAAAGGTACAGACAATGTGAGTGGAGAGAGGGTTAAGCACAGGTTAAAGAGATGTGTATTGTCTCCAGCCAGGACAGTTAGTGAGATTTTGCAAGCCCAGGCAAGTCGTGGGGGTTACAGATAGTGTGACATGAACCCAAGATCCCGGTTGAGACCGTCCTCATGTGTGCGGAACTTGGCTATCAGTTTCTGCTCAGCAATTCTGTGTTGTCATGTGTCGTAAAGGCCGCCTTGGAGAACGCTTACCCGAAGATCAGAGGCTGAATGCCTGTGACTGCTGAAGTGCTCCCCAACAGGAAGAGAACACTCCTGCCTGGTGATTGTCGAGCGGTGTTCATTCATCCGTTGTCATAGCGTCTGCATGGTCTGTCCAATGTACCATGCCTCGGGACATCCTTTCCTGCAGCGTATCAGGTAGACAACATTGGCCTAGTTGCAAGAGTATGTACCGTGTACCTGTGGATGGTGTTCTCACATGAAATGATGATGGCATCCGTGTTGATGATCCGGCACGTCTTGCAGAGGTTGCTGTGTCAGGGTTGTGTGGTGTCATGGTCACTGTTCTCCTGAAGGCTGGGTAGTTTGCTGCGGACAATGGTCTGTTTGAGGTTGTACGGTTGTTTGAAGGCAAGAAGTGGGCGTGTGAGGATGGCTTTGGCGAGATGTTCATCTTCATCGATGACACGTTGAAGGCTCTGGAGAAGATGTCGTAGCTTCTCTGGGAAGTGTGGGAGGAAACTCGCACAAACATGGGGAGAATGTGCAAACTCCACACAGTCATCCAAGGCCAGAATTGAACCCAGGTGGCTGGCGCTGTGAGGTAGCAGTGCCAACCATTGTGCCAGCATGCTGCCCAATGTATAGGTTGCATTCAACGTGTTCTGTCATCGCCAAAGCAGAAAGACATTTTAAAAAGGCCTTGATTTTCAAGTTGGCAGCAATATGGAAAGTTACTGAGTATTCCTTTTTGTACTCGCTTCTGGATCTGTGAGGTGGGTGGGCATGGAGGAGGTGCTGTGGTGGCTATAATGGGAATGCAGGCCTGGCAGCCATTGTAGGGAAAGGTACATTCCGGAGTTTTGAGCTGACAGACTAGCCAATAGATTGACTATTGCAGCAGCATCTCAAACTGCAGACAGAAGCATAACAAGGGAGGTGGGTGAATAGAAAAGGTTGTTGCGCAGTCTGAATGCCGCTGGTCTCCCATCATCTGTGAAGATTCTCTGTCTTGTTTCCTGTAACACGATGACAGACTCTATTCAGCACAAATCATAATCCCACAGATTAGCGATTTGTCATTGTTTACAGCAAAGTGGGATTTTCACAGAATTTCACCAATAATGGTGCAATTCTAAAAATATCACGGAAAACAAAAAAAAAATTTCCAAAGTTTAACTTGAGAAAAACTTTCTGTAGTGGTGTCTTTAAGTATTTTTTGAAACTGGACTGATTATAGGATGCAAGTAGGTGCCTTTCCTTACTTTGAGCCAGATAAAACAGGGTGGCTCCATTTTAATGTTTTTTTTTTAATTATTCTGTTCAGTAGGATGTGAATGTAATTTTCTTTTTACATCTACATCAAGTCTTTTACACAATTGTTTCTGCAGAGTAAATATTGAAGGATATAACATTCCTCTACGTTTGAGTATTGCATTGAAAACTGCAAAAGTACTGTCTAACGGAAGAATAATAGAGGTCTCAGAAAATCCTTTAGAACCCCATTTCTGCTTGACATTGTCAAACAGCAATGGCATTACATCAATAAGTCTTTATAGCACAACAGCTGTGTGAAACTCCACTGATAGACCAGTGAATAGAAGAATGAGAAAAATATCTCATTGAGTTTGAACCATGCTGGACTTAACAGATGTCTGTCAAGTGTGAAACGCCTGTAATAGAGATACTTGTAGCTTGGAGACCTGACGTAACACTTGCAGTATCACCACAATGCAAACGCTTACAATGGATACAAGCACATAGGCAATGTTTAGAATCTTCACACCCATTAAAATGACATGTTCACGTAACAAAACAGCAAAATCCAATAAACCTAATAGGGCCATGATGTACCTTAGGCCTTATAGCTTGTTTTTGTTTGAAAATGTCATTGAGCTTTAAGGAGAGGACATGTTTAGTGTTGACTTTCTAAGAATTTGAAAAAAAAACATGCTTAAACAGAGTTAACATTTGGGTCCGTATGACTCATCTTCAGAGCTAAAGAGAGGGAGAAATGTGATGGAATATATACTGTATAAGAGGGGGGTGGAGTAGCTGGAGCAAAGTAGAAGGTCAGTGATAGATGGGAATTAGGAGACATTGCAATAAAGATGTGTAGGTCACAAAACAGAGGAAGAGTTAATGGCAGTGAAGGGCTAGAGGGCTAGTGGTGGCATAAAGGTAAGATATCAGAAAGGTCAGTGCTCAGTGAAAGCAAAACTAAAGAACAAGTGACAGATGGCCCAGTAGGGGAGGGAGGGGGGCTTGCATTAGGACAAAAAATGTTTTGGATTAAATAAAAGGGCTCAAAATGGTGGAGAAAGATCACAGTTTGAAGTTCTTGAACTCAATGTTGAGTCCTGAGGGTTGTAACATGCCAAATTGGAAGATGACATACTGCTCCTTCAGTTTGCGCTGGGCTTCAGTGGAGCCAAGGGCAGGCATGAGAACAAGGTGCTTTGTTAAAATGGCAAGTAACAGGAAGGTTGGGGATCATGCTTGTGGACTGAGCAAAGGTGTCCTGCAAAGCAGTCACCCAGTCTACATTTAGTCTTCCCAATGTCAAGGGGACTGCACTGGGAGCAGCAAATACAGTAACGTTTACTAGTTTTAAATTATTTTACCAAAAAGTGTTTGATTTTTAAAAATCTCTTGCAGGGCAAAACAGTAGTGCTGTGTGTCTCGTGTCAAACACGTCAGATAGCAGTTATGAACTGAGTGCAATTGCTGTCTTCAGTCATGAGGGAGATCGTGACTCATATTACTTACTCTAGCTGAAGGAGTGTGCACTGAGGAGAATTGTCATGTGGTACAATGAATAAAAGATGAATGTGGTTTAATTTATATTATAAAAATATAATGATTTCATCCTAATTTTTTATGCATTTCTGTCAAAATACAGGAATGTCAAATATATTAACAGTCACTAAATCACCTTCCAGGTTAAATGAAAAATGCAGGAATAAAGAGTAGAAGTTGAGTATCGTTTGTCTGTAAATTGAAAAACTGAACACATCCAAAAGACTGCATTTTTTTTGGACATCATTGACCTTTAGTGCAGGAAGTCCCTGACTTGTCTTAATGGGCGGCATGGTAACACAATGGTTAGCACTGCTGCCTCATAGCGCCAGGGACCGGGTTCAATTCCAGCCTTGGGCAACTGTCTGTGTGGAGTTTGTACATTCTCCTCGTGTCTATGTGGGTTTCCTCTAGGTGCTCAGGTTTCCTCCAACAGTCCAAAGACGTGCTGGTTAGGTGGATTGGCCATCCTAAATTGCCCGTTAGTGTCGGGGGACTAGCAGGATAAATACTTGGGGTTACGGAGATAGGGCCTGGGTAAAGTAAAGTTTATTTATTAGTCACAAGTAGGCTTATATTCACACTGCAATGAAGTTACTGTGAAAATCCCCTAGTCGCCACATCCCGGCGCCTGTTCGGGTACACTGGGGGAGAATTTAGCATGGCGAATGCATCTAACCTGCACATCTTTTGGACCGTGGGAGGAAACCGGAGCACCCAGAAGAAACCCACGCAGACACAGGAGAACGTGCAAACTCCACACAGACAGTAACCCAAGCCAGGAATCGAACCTGGATCCCTGGCGCTGTGAGGCAGCAGTGCTAACCACTGTGCCATCATGCTGTTGGTGCAGACTTGATGGGCCGAATGGCCATTCTGCACTGTAGGGATTCTATTCTACTGGCACAAACATCATTGACCGCACTAAACTAGGAAATCAAGTTGTTTGTCTGCACATCGATATTCTGAACCTTCTCCTACAAGCCGGATCACAGATGGCACCACGGATAGGAACTTATTTCAGGTATCCTGTATTTGTTATTCAATGATACATTTTACTTTTCCAGCTATTTTGTTTACTTTAGACTATAGACAGCCCAGGCTTAGACTATTGTAATGTAAGTAGGCCTTGTCCATATGCAGTATCCAAACTCTGAAAGGATCTGAAATCTGAAAAGAGGATTTTGGATAATGGATACTGGACCAGTATTATATGGTCAGGAGATTCCCATGACATGCTAAAGAGCAAAAAACATCAAAGTTGTATTACATGTCACACCTTCCAGAAACTCAGAATTTTCCAAAGCACTTCATAGCCAATGAAGTACTTTAAAAATTTAGTCACAATTAGAGTGTTAAAAATTTAAGCTGATTTACACGCAGAAACGTGCAAAAGATCAGATAATGTTTTCATGATAGAAATTCAAAACACTGTGAGTGCTGGCAATCTGGAATTAAAGCAGAACATGCTGGAAGCCAGGCAGCATCTGCAGTGAGAGAAACAAAGTTATCGGGCGAGATTCTGTGGGCCTGTTTGCCAAGGATGCAACTCTGGTTATGGCTGCTAAACCTTGTGAGAGGAACAAAAAAACAGTCGTGATGACCACACGAGGGTTGGGGAGGTAAGTTTAGCCCCTGAGTGGTGAGGGACATGGCTGGACAATTCCCTGGCAACGCCAACCTGACAGTGACAGTTTGGCAGTGCCAAGTTGGTACTGACAGGGGCAAACTCTCTGGGTGCTCCATTGGGGTGGGTGGGGTTTGCATTAAGTGCAGGGGGGATGGGTGATATGGTTGAGGGGGTGGGGGTTGTGCTTGCATTGGGGTGGAGGGGGTGGAGATTGAGGGCGGAATTTTACCGGCATGTCCACCTGAGGTCTGTACAATCCCGCCCGAGGCCAATGGAGAATGCTGTTCTCTGAACCTCACCGCCCCCAGAATTGGGGTGGGCGTGCTGGTAAAATTCCGGCCTGAGAATGGGGGAGTGGTGGCCGTGGAAACCGAGTGGGGTGCCTTGATGCTGACTTGGAGGGAGGTGGCGGGAGAATCACTTTGATGCCCGTGTGGTGAGGTGGGGGTGCCCCAATCGTTGAGTATTGGAAAAAAGGTTTATCCTCAGCGTCTGAGGGTTGAGGGTGTTCTGCTTGGTTGTGGGGTGGGGGGCGAGGGGGGGTGGGGGTCTCCACATTCCTGGGGAGGTGTACGGGGGCCTTTAACTTCACTTTGACATTGGGGAGCCCTTTAAAAATGTCACCCCAGAATGACAGCGCAAACCATGCCTCCCATTTTTTTCCTGACAATGTGTCAGAAGATCTGGCGAGCAAACCTGGCTATGTTTCTGGAGAGAAAAACACCAGTTTTCAGTCAAAACCTGACACTTTGCCATTTATTTGGAAAATTCGACCTGATTTTTCAGTTTTTGACCTTTCATCAGAATTGGCACCTTTATGCACTGCCTTAAACATTCACTCCCCTGCACTGCTGAAACTCTGTGGTTGCAGTGTATACCATCTGCCACATAGAACATAGAACATAGAACATTACAGCGCAGAACAGGCCCTTCGGCCCACGATGTTGCACCGACCAGTTAAAAAAAAAAAAAAATGTGCTGCAGTAGCTTGCTGAGTCTTCTTCAACAGCACTTTTCAAACCTTTGACCTCTGCCACCTAGAAGGACAAGGCTAGTAGTTGCAAGGGAAAAGTAACATCTGGAAGTTTCCCTCCAAATGAAAAATCATTCTGACTTGGAAATATCACTGATCCTCGTTGTTACTGAATCAAACTCTTCAAACTCCCTACCCAGCAGTGGGAGTAGCACACTGATCACAGTAGATCATGTGGGCAGCTCATCACCAGCTTCTCAAGGGCAATTAGAGATGGGCAACAAATGCTGGCCTTGTCAATGATCCCCACATCCCATGAATGTTAAAAAGTAAAATGTAATCCAAACCTGCATTATCTTCCATTTTTCATCTGTATTTTCTCAATACCATCTCTGTGAGGACAAGGTTTAAATTCCAAACTAAATTTGTTTTTGTATGTGACACTTTGAAATCTGTATCAAACTGTCCATCACTGAGATTGGAGTGCTGTGAATGAAGACAGCACAGCTTTTATATAAACATTCATGTGACTAGGAGGAAGAAGCAGCCTGACAGCATGTATGTCCTTAGTCTGACCTTTTATCACAATAGTTTGACAAGCAGATGGAGTTTTATTGAACAGTAATAAACTTGGCTTTTGCCAGATTTTTAGTTTACAAAATATACATGATATCCTTGGGTAATAAATGCAAAAATGTGTGATGCAAGGCAGTAACACATCAAATGGTTCAAAGAATATCATAAAATATGAGAACAAAGCTGGTGTCATTTTTCAATGTCTTCTATCCTACACATGCTATGAATCATTAGCTTGGACTTTCATGACAACTGCGAGCCCCTCCGTCGTTGTGGAAATGGTAGAGGAATCTACAAATTGGAGGTGTAGCCCAGAACAAGGCACCTACCATTTTTGTGAGGGTGGGAATGAAGGCTGCCTCCCCTCAGGTCTGACTTTGGTATGTGAAACATGACATGCACAGATTAAACCTTGTAGGAGAAGATCTGAACTTTGGAGATTTGTTTGGATAGCCAGGATACCCTTTAGGTGAGGTAAGATGCCCCTTTGAATCACTGGGATCCTTTTGGGGGAGGTCAGGTGCTCTGTGGAAGAGGTAATGTGCCCTTTGGAATTTTTCGAAGTAGGCATGAATGTGCTTAGAAAGTGCATTATCATTGAAATTGTGATTCTAATTGGAACTGTCAAAAATGTCAGGTGGAACTGATGATAAAAACTGTGAAAAACAACGGTCAAAGGGAGCTGTCAAGCTCTCAAGGCATTTAAAATTCCTGCCATTTAAATATTTGAAAAATGCTGTCTGAACTGTTAAGGAAAATCATTGCTTGCTATTTTATTCTGTCCGTTGTCGTTGATCTGAGGGCTACCATTACTGGATTAGTATCGCATGACTGATTTCATAACCTTCCATTATCACATTAGGGTGCCTGGCATTTTGTAGTTTGATTGTCAGCTCAGAGTGGTTATAGACTCTTTGGAGTAGGACTATGAATTCCACTGCTGCTAAAGGGATTGTGAACTTGAATGAAATGTTTTTTCTTGTAAGGGACTATGCAGTTGAATGAATGTAAATATAGTGAATGGATTTCTATGAATGAGGGTGTTTATTTGAAAAAAAAAGTCACTTCGAAATTATTTAATCGTAGCATAGGTCCTGAGGTCTGCCCATGTTGGATACTGGGTGGATTGGCATGGTAGGCATAAGGTCAAATGGTGATGGTTGAGTGGGATGAGATGCCACCACGTTGGCATCAGGGCAATAAAGGGTCATCAGGTGTGGATGGAGTACATTGGTTTTAATGAAGGCTATACAAGGTTATGGTGGTAGGAAAAGGGCATAGGTTGGCAAAGAGGGTATGAGGGGCGAAGGAAATGGTTGTGAGCATTAGGTGACATGGGTTGACATGGATGGAGCATGAGGAGTGTAAGGGAGATGCAAGGGCTGGAGGACTATTCATGTTCTATTATTTTGTTAAATTTAACTTCAACATAGCACTGGAGCACCAGAAGCAGACCATCCACCCCCTGCCTGCACACCCAGCAGCCTTTACACTCATTCCGGGGAAAGCCAAAAATGTGGCCACCCTGGACAAAAGTTCCAACTTCCAGGTACTTTCTCCCAAGTTTGGTTTGTGGAGCGACAAATTGTCCTGACTCTGAGCTCCCAACCCTAGAGTGAAAACCCAGACTATGGAATCACAGAATGATGCAGCACATAAGAAGGTCATTTTGCCCACTGTGCCTGTTCCTTCATAGAGCTATCCAATGAATCCTGTTCTTTCCCATAGCTCTGTAGTTTTTTTTCCTCTAACTATTCATCCAACTTTTGAAAGCTGTAATTCAATTTGCTTCCACCAGCCATTCAGGCAATGCATACTAGATCACAACAGTTCAATACAATCGCTGTGTTTTAAAATGTTTCCCCATGTCACCTCTGGTTTTGTTGTCAATCATCATAAAATCTGTCCTGTGGTTACTGATTCTTTTGCCACAGAAAACAGTTTCTCCTTATTGACTCGGTCAAATCCATTCATGATGTCGAACACCACCTTCTCTGAGACTTCTCTGCTCTCAGTAGAGTAATCCCAACTTCTCTCGTCTCTCTCCGGGAAATGGAATTCACTCAATACCAGCACATTCCAATAAATGTATTCTGCGCTATCTTGATATCTTTCCTAAAATGCTTTGCCCAAAATGAAAGATTTACTAAGGCCTAACCAATGTTTTAGCTAGGTTGAGCAAAATTTGCTTACTTTTGTACTCTGTTCCTTGACCATCATTAGACTCCACCCTGCAAATGGGAATTCCCTCCCTACATTTGGGATTCCACCCAAAATCAGGACTATCCCCTCCAGCATAATTGTGAGGAAGGAGATAATAGTGGCTACAGGAGCAGACTATAGCAGTAGCAATCAGGAGCAGTATTTCTGCTTCTTTTTACCCCATATTCAGGTAAATATATCTTAAAAAGTTACTGTGTTTGTTGTTGCCTAGCAAGTGGGTTTGTAGGACCTACCGTTAGGCTGCACATAGAGCTGCTTATCATAGACTGAGCAAACCAATGTTATAGTGAATGCCTGTTCAGACTTCCAGCTGCTTATTTAGAGGCAAAAAAGGATGTAATGCATGTTCGAGGCTTGGACATTACACATCACGTTTTCATCTTTATCAAGATGGTGGGTGGCACATTTCCTGCTTTTACTGAGCACTAAAACTGATACACAATGCTTTTTTCTGTATAGATTGGAGGCTGTTGAGTATATGAAAAATGCACAGTGCATAGCTGAGTTTCTCAATCTCCTTGCTAGGTAAAGGCAGAATGGAGAGAATCTGCATTTAGTTGTTTGGACAGGGAATTTTGTAAATTGGAAAGTTCGGGTCAGTTGCGGGTTCAACTCTTATGAAGCCAGCACTCTGATGTTTATTTCTCTCTCTTCAAAGATTGTGTTTTACATTTATATCAAAGTCTGAGGAGGATCCTGGGTCTGGCAAACCAGTGTAGTATTGCAGGATGGATCTGAGAATTGATAATTGGATAGGGCATAATTTTGTAAGTAATAAACTGTGTAAGAAAGCTAAAAAAAAGAAAGGATGTGTGAGCCACAGTGTGCAAAGTTCCTGCAGCTCAGTTTAATGGATCAATAGTGAGGGTAGCTAAAGAGGCGAAAAGAGAGTTACGGCCTCATCTCCCATCATTAAAATGCATTTTCAGCTTGTACAAAGCAGAATAAAAAAGCACAATTTAACAAGAACAAGAAAAATAACAAGCAACACATGGATCTCCGTGCGGGATTGATCATTTTGCCTCACACAGTAAAAGGAAAATCTCCTGACCGTAACAAACTCTATCAACCTCAATCATCCTCGATCATAAGACCATAAGACATAAGAGCAGAAGTAGGCCATTCAGCCCATTGAGTTCTCTGCCATTCAATGAGATCATGCTTAATCTGATGTAATAATGCTCAACTCCATTTTCCCACCTTATCCCCATAACATTTGATTTCCTTACTGATTAAGAATCTGTCTGTTTCAGCCTTGAACATACTTAATGAATAACAGGAGGGATTCTCCAACCTCAATGTGCCATTAGTAGATTGCGCCAGTCCTGGAGAATAGCATGCGGGCCTAAAAATCTGTTTTCAATGGCCCAAACCATAGCATTTGAAAATGCATAGCCCATTCAAATCCCAGGGCACAGAAGTCACAGCACAGCACGACAACGGCAAGAATCACTACTCCTCTCCACTAGCAATGGCCACACCAGGGGGTTCGGAGGCCACTGAAGCCCCAGGATGGTTGGGGGCATGGCTGAGTGGTGCCCCACTCAGGGTGCCCCAGGTGGGTACTGCCCGATGGCAGTACCCACCTGGTACTGCCCACCTGACACACTGCAGTGTCCAACTGGCACAGTGGCGGTGCCCAGCAGTGGTCACCTGGCAGCCTGGCAGTGGCCACCAGTTGGGAACCACCAGCGTACCGGGGGCAGTGCCGAGGAGGTGAAACCTGAGTGGGCGCCATGGCGGTGGGGGGTGCTATGCGGGGTGGATCCAATGGGGAGGTCGCACAGGAGTAGATCATGAGAGGAGGAGTAGTGTCAGAGAGGAGGTTTGATGAGGACTTATCTGTTGAGGTAGTATGGGCGGAGATTAGAAATAGGAGAGGAGAGGTCACCCTGTTGGGAGTCTTTTATAGACCTCCTAAAAGTTCTAGAGAGGTTGAGGAAAGGATTGCGAAGTCAATCCTGCTTAGGAGTGAAAGTAATAGGGCAATTGTTATGGGGGATTTTAACTTGACTAATATTGACTGGAATTGTTATAGCTCTAGCTCGTTAGAGGGGTCAGTTTTTGTTCAAAGCGTGCAGGAAGGTTTTTTGACTCAGTATGTAGACAGGCCAACTAGAGGTGAGGCTATATTGGATCTGGTGCTGGGAAATGAGCCAGACCAGGTGCTAGACTTGGAAGTTGGTGTGCATTTTGGTGATAGTGACCACAATTCGGTTACGTTCACCTTAGTGATGGAAAGGGATAGGCATGAACCTCGGGCCAGTGGTTTTAGCTGGGGGAAGGGTAATTATGAGGCTATTAGGAGAGAATTAGGAAACATAGGTTGGACTAGGAGATTACAGGGACTGGGAACGTCCGACATGTGGAGTTTTTTCAAGGAGCAGCTACTGCGAGTCTGTGATAGGTATGTCCCTGTCAGGCAAGGAGGAATTGGTAGGGCTAGGGAACCGTGGTGCACCAAAAAAGTTTCTTTGTTGGTTAAAAAGAAAAAGGAGGCTTATGTTCGGATGAGACGTGAGCACTCGGGTAGTGCACTAGAAAGCTTTAGATTGGCTAAGAGGGAGTTGAAGAGCGAGCTTAGAAGGGCTAAAAGGGGACATGAGAAGACTTTGGCGGATAGGGTTAAAGAGAATCCTAAGGCGTTCTATAGGTATGTCAAGAACAGAAGGTTGGTTAGGGCAAGTTTAGGGCCAGTTATAGATGGCAGAGGGAAGTTATGTGTGGAACCGGAGGAGATTGGTGAAGCATTGAACCAATATTTCTCTTCGGTGTTCACGCAAGGGGACATGAATATAGCTGAGGAGGACACTGGGTTGCAAGGGAGTAGAATAGACAGTATTACAGTTGATAAGGAGGATGTGCAGGATATTCTGGAGGGTCTGAAAATAGATAAATCCCCTGGTCCGGATGGGATTTATCCAAGGATTCTCTGGGAGGCAAGAGAAGTGATTGCAGAGCCTCTGGCTCTGATCTTCAGGTCGTCGTTGGCCTCTGGTATAGTACCAGAAGATTGGAGGTTTGCGAATGTTGTCCCATTGTTTAAGAAGGGGAACAGAGACTTCCCCGGGAATTATAGACCGGTGAGTCTCACTTCTGTTGTCGGCAAGATGTTGGAAAAAATTATAAGGGATAGGATTTATAGTTATTTGGAGAGTAATGAATTGATAGGTGATAGTCAGCATGGTTTTGTGGCAGGTAGGTCGTGCCTTACTAACCTTATTGAGTTTTTTGAGAAAGTGACCAAGGAGGTGGATGGGGGCAAGGCAGTGGACGTGGTATATATGGATTTTAGTAAGGCGTTTGATAAGGTTCACCATGGTAGGCTTCTGCAGAAAATGCAGATGTATGGGATTGGGGGTGATCTAGGAAATTGGATCAGGAATTGGCTAGCGGATAGGAAACAGAGGGTGGTGGTTGATAGTAAATATTCATCATGGAGTGCGGTTACAAGTGGTGTACCTCAGGGATCTGTTTTGGGGCCACTGCTGTTTGTAATATTTATTAATGATCTGGATGAGGGTATAGTTGGGTGGATTAGCAAATTTGCTGATGACACCAAAGTCGGTGGTGTGGTAGACAGTGAGGAAGGGTGTCGTAGTTTGCAGGAAGACTTAGACAGGTTGCAAAGTTGGGCCGAGAGGTGGCGGATGGAGTTTAATGCGGAGAAGTGTGAGGTAATTCACTTTGGTAGGAATAACAGATGTGTTGAGTATAGGGCTAACGGGAGGACTTTGAATAGTGTGGAGGAGCAGAGGGATCTAGGTGTATGTGTGCATAGATCCCTGAAAGTTGGGAATCAAGTAGATAAGGTTGTTAAGAAGGCATATGGTGTCTTGGCGTTTATTGGTAGGGGGATTGAATTTAGGAGTCGTAGCGTTATGTTGCAACTGTACACAACTCTGGTGCGGCCGCACTTGGAGTACTGTGTGCAGTTCTGGTCCCCACATTACAGGAAGGATGTGGAGGCTTTGGAGAGGGTGCAGAGGAGGTTTACCAGGATGTTGCCTGGTATGGAGGGGAGATCCTATGAGGAGAGGCTGAGGGATTTGGGATTGTTTTCGCTGGAAAGGCGGCGGCTAAGAGGGGATCTTATTGAAACATATAAGATGATTAGAGGTTTAGATAGGGTGGATAGTGATAGCCTTTTTCCTCTGATGGAGAAATCCAGCACGAGGGGGCATGGCTTTAAATTGAGGGGGGGTAGTTATAGAACCGATGTCAGGGGTAGGTTCTTTACCCAGAGGGTGGTGAGGGATTGGAATGCCCTGCCAGCATCAGTAGTAAATGCGCCTAGTTTGGGGGCGTTTAAGAGATCCGTAGATAGGTTCATGGACGAAAAGAAATTGGTTTAGGTTGGAGGGTCACAGTTTTTTTTTAACTGGTCGGTGCAACATCGTGGGCCGAAGGGCCTGTTCTGCGCTGTAATGTTCTATGTTCTATGTTCTATGATGGCGGTCTTGATGGCAGGCCATGTCGGCTGTCCTGATGGAGGGCATGTTGCGGGGGTTGCATGTCGGGGGCAGGGCAGTGGGACCCATCAGGAGGGTCCCAATGCCATTGACCTGTGTCAGGGAGGGGTTGGGGTACATACCACTGATGAGGGGAGTCCTGATGTCCATGGGGTGAAAGAAGAGGGTCTCCAAGTGCAGTCTCAGATCGGGGTGCCCTTGCAAAATGGCACCTGAGTGTTTTAAGCTGAGCTCACTAGTATGTTTAGGCTTCGTCAACCCTAGTGCCAGCACAGAACTCCCAACTCATCAAAAATGTGACTGAATATGGAAGGAGTGCTGTGTGGAGCGGGCCTACTAGACCCGCACTGGGTAACTGGGAGCCAGCTGCTGAGCTCCAAGGGCACCATTGCATAGGTGCCCCAATTTCCCAGTGCACTGTGAACAAGTGTATACTGGGAGGCCTATCACTCTGCCCAACTCAGGTGCAAACCCATGGGTTTTTACACACAGTGATCAAATGAGTTGAAGAGTGTGGGTAAGCATAGGCAAGATATTGTCTACAGAGACTATTATGGCAAGGAACAGCAGGTTTCTAGGAGAGATAGATCAGAGTTGAGAGCAAGGGTCACAGTAATCAAGAATAACAGCATCCCAGGGACAAATTTAGAGTTAGTCCATGAGTGGCATGAATGCCCATTAAATAATGCAAGAGTACAAAGAACAAAAGAACAAAGAAAATTACAGCACAGGAACAAGCCCTTCGGCTCTCCAAGCCTGCACCAACCATGCTGCCCAACTGAACTAAAACCCCCTACCCTTCCGGGGACCGTATCCCTCTATTCCCATCCTATTCATATATTTGTCAAGACATCCCTTAAAAGTCACTATCGTATCTGCTTCCACTACCTCCCCCGGCCGCGAGTTCCAGGCACCCACCACCCTCTGTATAAAAAATCTGCCTCGTACATCTCCTTTAAACCTTGCCCCTTGCACCTTAAACTATGCCCCCTAGTAATTGACTCTTCCATCCTGGGAAAAAGCTTCTGACGTTCCACTCTGTCCATGCCCCTCATAATCTTGTAGACTTCTATCAGGTCGCCCCTCAACCTCCGTCATTCTAGTGAGAACAAACCAAGTTTCTCCAACGTCTCCTCATAGCTAATGCACTCCATACCAGGAACATCCTGCTAAATTTTTTCTGTACCCTCTCCAAAGCCTCCACATCTTTCTGGTAGTGTGGTGACCAGAATTGAACACTATATTCCAAGTGCAGCCTAACTAAGGTTCTCTAAAGCGTCAACATGACTTGTCAATTTTTAAACTCAATGACCCGACCGATGAAGGCAAGCATGCCGTATGCCTTCTTGACTACTTTCTCCACCTGCGTTACCACTTTCAGTACCTGTGTACCTGTACACCCAGATCCCTCTGCCTATCAATACCCTTCAGGGTTCAGCCATTACTGTATATTTCCCATATGTATTAGACCTTGCAAAATGCATTATCTCACATTTGTCAGGATTGAACTCCATCTCTCCGCCCAAGCCTCCAACCGATCTATATCCTGCTATATCCTCTGATGGTCCTCATTGCTATCCACAGTAGCTTCCTCCAGGTCAACCTATGTCTGAATGTGTGTTTGGTTAAACATTAAGGCCAGGACTCTCCAACCTCGCCTGCAGCTGAGATTCTCCGGTCCCATTGCAGTGAATGAAGATTTGGCTGAGCGCCAAATTCTCCATTCTCGCTGGCAGCGGCGGTGGAGCATAAACAGTCAGTGAATTCTAGCCTGAATACATCAATAAGAAGTCTAACAACACCAGGTTAAAGTCCAGCAGGTTTATTTGGCAGCAAAAGCCACTAGCTTTCGGAACAGGCTGTCCCTTCGTCAGGTGGGTGGGAGTTCTGATCACAAACAGGGCACAAAGACACAAACTCAATTTACATGAATAATGATTGGAATGTGAGTCTTTACAGCTAATCAAGTCTTAAAGGTACAAACAATGTGAGTGGAGGGAGCATTAAGCACAGCTTAAAGAGATGTGTATTGTCTCCAGACAGGACAGCAAGTGAGATTTTGCACATCCAGGCAGGTTGTGGGGGTTACAGATAGTGTGACATGAACCCAATATCCCGGTTGAGGCCGTCCTCATGTGTGCGGAACCTGGCTATCAGTCTCTGCTCAGCGACTCTGCGCTGTCATGTGTTGTGAAGGCCGCCTTGGAGAATGCTTACCCGGAGATCAGAGGCTGAATGCCCGTGACCGCTGAAGTGCTCCCCAACAGGAAGAGAACAGTCTTGCCTGGTGATTGTCGAGCGGTGTTCATTCATCCGTTGTTGTAGCGTCTGCATGGTTTCCCCAATGTACCATGCCTCGGGACATCCTTTCCTGCAGCGTAACAGCTAGACAACGTTGGTCGAGTTGCAAGAGTATGTACCGTGTACCTGATGGATGGTGTTCTCGCGTGAGATGATCCGGCACGTCTTGCAGAGGTTGCTGTGGCAGGGTTGTGTGGTGCCGTTGTCACTGTTCTCCTGAAGGCTGGGTAGTTTGCTGCGGACAATGGTCTGTTTGAGGTTGCGTGGTTGTTTGAAGGCAAGAAGTGGGGGTGTGGGGATGGCCTTGGCGAGATGTTCATCTTCATCAATGACATGTTGAAGGCTTCGGAGGAGATGTCGTAGCTTCTCTGCTCTGGGGAAGGTCTGTCTGGAGACAATACACATCTCTTTAACCTGTGCTTAATGCTCCCTCCACTCACATTGTCTGTACCTTTAAGACTTGATTAGCTGTAAAGACTCACATTCCAATCATTATTCATGTAAATTGAGTTTGTGTCTTTGTGCCCTGTTTATGATCAGAACTCCCACCCACCTGACGAAGGGACAGCCTGTTCCGAAAGCTAGTGGCTTTTGCTACCAAATAAACCTGTTGGACTTTAACTTGGTGTTGTTAGACTTCGTACTGTGTTTACTCCAGTCCAACGCCGGCATCTCCACATCCTAAACACATCAAGTCATAATTATTCAACACCAGTCTTGTTCAGGAAACCCACCATTTGGCTTCACAAAATTTTAGTAATCTGTAGCCTCGGGTGGCATTTGGTTAAAATAAATAATTGAAGTTTAGGAAAATGCTATACACCTGAGCACATGAGACTTCACATGCATGAATCTGTGACAGGTAAGATGTGAATTGAAAGCTCCTGTGATAATGTCATCTCAAGGCATAGCAAGTATTACATGTACAATATTGACTTTTCAATGGGGGTAAACTGCACATGAATGTATTCAGTAACATGTACACACCACATATCAGATTTAATATGTAATAGCTATAAATAGATTTTTACTGCACCATTCATTTATCTTGTCAGTTGCTAAGTTAAAACTGCAAATCTTCAGAGTATATATGGATTCTTCTTTGCTAGAGACATACATCCTGTCCCTTTGAAATAAAGTTAAACAAATATTGGAAGACCATCTATCTTGTAAAAGGCAGTATTGACAGCTTATTAAACTTGATAAAATTGGAGAATCAAACATTCTTATGAAAATATTTTGAGAAAGATTTCAAGAGAGAAGGAGCGAGCAAAAGAAAGAAGGAGAGAAAGGGAAAGGGAGAAAGAGTTGTGCTTTGTGGTACATATTAAGTCCTTCAAAGGGAACTGTCAGTTGCTTTTGCAGACATTTGATCATGCATGCTGATAGCTTTTCTTCTATTTGTCAAGATAAACATTCTTGTTCAGTATCTTGGATTTACATGGCAAAGTTCCACAACGCAGTGCAGCGAGCCTGGCTCAGACTGCACCATTTTAGCTTTCCTGGCTGATATCCAGCGCCATAAGACTCCAGTTAATAATATGGACAGCATAAAAATGAATTATTCACTAAAATAACACCTTAAAGCTAGACCCAAACAAAATGTTGCCTAATTACTGTAGCTGATCTTCACTCACAGTGTTGTATTTTACATTAAATGCCTATGGCATCTAAAATAGAATTGCATTGACCTGCCCCAAACAAACTGGTCTATACATCATGTAATAAAACAACTCGGGATGATTGAATCCTTTTTGTGAGATCAAGTTTTATGGCTCCTGTAACTGTGCATACACTTATTGTATCTATCAATTTCTTTATATCAGCCAGTGCCTTTGTATAGCCAGTTACTAAAATGAATACTTAATTTAGTTAACTTAAAGATGCACAATTTCATTTCTATCATTACAATGAGAGAAACTGTTTTCACTGGCAAGCGAACAGATAACTAAAGAACATATAGATGTAAGCTGATTACCAATGAAGTAAAGAGATGATGAAAGCTTATTTTTATTCAGGGAGATGTTCTGATCAGAAATACACTGTCTGAAAGGATCGGAAAAGTACATACGTTAGCAAAATTGAAGCCCATGGGATTAAAAAGACATTGGCAACATGGATATGAAATTAATTAAGGGAAGTTAACGAAAAGTTGTGGTGATCTGTTTGTCAGACTGGAAGAAAGTACAGTGCTATGTCCCAGAGGTTGGTACGAAGATCACAGCTCTTTTTATTTAAATTGATTATCTGGACTTGGGTATGCAGAGCATAATTCCAAAATTTACGATTGGTGCAAAGTTCAGAAATGTAGTAAACAATGAGGAAGTAACAGGCTCCAGAGGACATAGATAAACTGCTGGAATGGGCAGGAAGTATATGGCAACATAAACAGAATAGTACCATTTTTAAGCAGGTGCATGGACAAAGATCTGTACATGAAATTATGTCAGGAAAGCTGAAACAGCATGTGGAATCCTTGACTTTGTTATTAGAGGCAAAATTTCATAAGCACGGTGGTTATATTAAATGTTTACAAAACATTGGCTCGGCCTCTGCTGGAGTATTTGTATTCAGTTCTGAGCACCACACATTTGGAAGGGCATCAGGGCTTTCGGGGAGATGCAAAAACGTTTTCCAAGAATGGTACCAAGTTTCAAGGACTTCACTTATGTGCAAAAATTGGAGATTGTGAAGCTGGGATTGTTCTCCATAGAAGGTTACAAGGAGGTCTAATAGAGGTGTTCAAAATTGATAAGAGTAAGTAAGGATAAACTGCTTCCCATTGCGGAAGTCCATACACAAATTGGATGCTGTGTTTTTTTTTATTTTTTAATCCATTCTTAATTAAAAAGCCAATGCTCAGAATGGACTAGGCAAACCCAAATCTATTCCTTGCTTGCTCAAAAAAAAAATTCAGTCGAATCCAATTCAAGGTCTCCACAAGGGAGACAGTCAAGATCCAAGCTGACAAGATGAGGCATTGCATCCTATCTTGGGCTTGCTCTGATGCTTGATCTTAGCCAAAGGGCCGAGAAGTGATGGTTTGCAACAGTAACTATATTTTAGAAGTAGTTTATTGGCTGCAAAGTGCTTGGAGAAGATATCATGAAAGATGTTATATAAATACAGGCCTTTCTTTCTAAAGCTGCCACAGAAACATTCAATCTAATGTTGCTAGTCGATAATCAGACCTCATTTCCCACACTAATACAGACTCATATCACACTCTACCAGGCTAGACATAGTGCAGCTCAATATCTGCAGTTCTGGTTTCTTCCATCTGGTCAACACTGCAACCTGTCCAGGAACCAGAATAATACCTCTATACCTGGTGAACTGGCCTCAAGCACACCGAGAGCAAAACAAGGCTCAAGAAACTATGCTCACCCCCTAAACCTAATTGAAAAAATGACCAGGTTGTGGAGAGAGGCAGCATTGTGGGATACCCGAGGTGACCAGTATTGCCCAAACTTCAGACAATACAAGATTTACGAGTCAGGTATCTCTGTATAAAGACATAACGTTATTTAAACCAGCGGCTGCTAGGAGTTCATCAAAGGGTTAAGTAGCTCTGACATAGAGCAGCAAAACCTCTCTGGTGAATCTAACATATACAATCAAAAACAGATCAATTATAGTTTTTTCTTATCAATCATTCCCGCCTTTCAGTAAGTTTAAATCAATCATCTTCAGGATACACAAATCAACAATAATACATACCAAATACTTTAGCCAATCAAATTCCACCCCTCAGCATAATTCCATTTGTCCATGAAATCCGGGAGCTAACTCCTCTCTTGGCTAACCCTATACCCTGGTTGCCTAGCCTAAGATGCTCAGCCCAGAGTTCAAATAAGCATTCTGATGGGTTCCCTTAAAGATCACTGTCTAACGAGACCAACGCGTGACACCACGTCTAGATAGTCCATCTCGTCTGGACAGTGAATAAACCCTATTCATGAAATATGATTAAGTGTTCCAGATGTTTTCCCATCCGAAACTTTACTGATAAAACTTGCACATTTCCAAGGTCCAAATATGCTGTCAAAATATGGCTTTTCCCTAAATGACTTTTACCACGGTGCCTTGTGGTAAAATGCTTTTTGACTAAAGTGAACAATACTCCTTAAAATCAAGAACAATACATTCACAATATCAGCATATGTGTTTTACAATTATAATCACTTGTTTGAATCAATTACAACATCTCATATATGTAAATTGCTTCTTGATAGCTCATAAACTTATTTTAAAAGTTATTTAACTAAATGCTGCTAGTTCTGTCAGTGCCTTAATGTCCACTGGTTTTAAAAATCTTACCACTCCATTAGGGTTCCACTTATAGACAGGAATGATAGAGAAGGGTATTTTCCTCCCACATCTCCCTCACTGTTGCTGATATTGGAGTCTCGATTTAATGTTTAAAATGCTGCATAGACTTCTGTCGACATGCTTGTATTTTATTACCAATTCAATCACTCCTTATTGATTTTAATGCTGTCTTTTGAAAACCGATTGAGAAAAGTCAGGACCAATGGAGCACACCCTCATGAAACACCCTTTGACATGACCAGGTCTGAAGCAATAATTAACATAATTGTCACACATATTTGCTGCCTTCTAAGAATGAATGGCAAATGGCCCTGCCATTTCACAGTAAACTCTGTCAAATCTGCAGTGGGAATATGAAAGAACTTCCATCCCCCACTGCCAAGGGAATTTGGTTGACTCGTAGGATCATTTAAGTTAGTGATTAATAGCGGATTGACATATAGTGCACTGCATTTAATGGTAGAATCTGTTTTGGATAAATCAGTTTCATACTAGATTTGCAAAGGTAAATGTTACTTTACGTAAATACAATGAAACACATCCTTACTCTATGAGCATAGCAAAGTTTATCTTAGATTTAGCTCCTTAGGCTCATGTTCACTCTTTCCCTCTCTTCCACTATATCAGTAAGCTTCTGGCCACCTCTTCACTATGATTTTTATGTTTGTTGAAGCCTATCTATATGGATGTAATCATGACAAGACTGGAAGTCTCCTTTTGTCATTCCACAATCAGGTTCTTTCAGCATTCTTTTTCTGACATTCCAACTTATGAATATATAATTCTGGAGGTCAGTAAAATTGAGCACTGAAACCATGACGAGTATGGTGCTGAATCTAATTTAAATACTGCCTTGCATATGCAACAACCTTCTTCTGTGCTGTTAAACCAAAACGCCATGATAATAAAAGTTCTCAGTTTTCTTATTGCGCAATTTGCTTTGAAAATGTTAAAAATATAATTGGAAGGGACACTTAAATGGATCTATCCTGAGGCACACTCTACCACCCAGAAACCTCCAATAAAAAACTAGCCTGTGATTGTAGTGTTGTGAGCAATTTGTAATGTGCCAAACAACTATTCATATACTTAAATTATACCTTGTGCTTAAATTTGTGCTAAATATCATATGCTTTAGTTCCAGGTATTGGAAATGACTTAGACATTTTCCTTTTTCCATTCCTGCAAGTTAGAATTACAAATTTGTAGGTGCCACAGAAGGCTGTGGAGGCCAAGTGTATTTAAGACAGAGATAGACAGGTTCTTGATTGGTAAGGGGATCAAAGGTTGCGGGGAGAAGGCGGGAGAATGCGTTGAGAAACATAGCAGCCATGACCGAATGGTGAAGCAGACTCAATGGGCGGAATGGCTTAATTCTACTCCTATATTTTGTGGTCTTATGGCTGTGTCTCAATGGGCAGCTGTACTTGTGAGCAGTGCATGATGGAGAATTAATGTTACAGAATCACAGGCTCATCTGTGATGCTCGTTCAGCTGTTATGATTTTTTGGCCAGAGCCCCAAGTTGTTGGGCGATGCGGTTAGAGACCAATAACATTTTGTTTAAAGTAGTGAGGTTCAAGACACTTGCTAACAGAATAAAGTGACAAGATTTCATAGGTTTTAAACAAACAAAAATAAACATTACTATAAAGGGTCAGAAAGATAGGCATCTATAGGCATATCTAGCTTATACTTTCAGGTAAGAGTGAGGTACATCTGAATTAACAGGTAAACTGTGGTCAGACACAGTACACTACTACAAAATAAATGTCAGATGCGATCAAAACAGATTCCAGGGATTTCTTAAGAACCCACCTAAGCATTAGTCACACTCTGAGTTCATCAAGTTCACAGAAATTCCAGCTGGGATTCTCCCAGCCCGCTGCGCTGTTTGAGTAGCGTAGCAGGTTGGGAGATATCAGCAGAGGGCCTTGTAACCAGCATCCAGCCGAGTGCAAGTCTCCCAGGCTCTTTTTCTTTTGCATAATTAGCCAGGTTTACAACTGCTCCCGACCAACGGGGAACAGGTGTGCTCACCTCGCAGGTGTCGGCAGAGGCCTTTGAGGCTGCCCCCAGGATGTCAGGGGCAAGGGATGTCCCACATCTTTACTCTAGTGCTCAGCAACCGGTCACGCGGCTTGGATTTTCATGCCCTTTCTTTTTCAATGCGCATGCACCCAGGGCTTGTCCCTGGCTTGCAGAGGATAAAGATGTCAATCTGCATTTGTCCACTCCCGGCCTGTGCATGGGACACCTGAAGACTGTTCGGGATTGGGAGTTCCTGACCTCCATTCCCAACAAGCAAGTAAGTTTGGGTTTCTTAAAAGAGTGTATCTCAGGATTGGTGAATTTTCCGCTACGTAAAAAATCCCAGGAAGGTATTCAAAGAAGAACAATGGAAGTTTCCCCAAACAAATATTTATCGCCGACGCAACATCACTAAAGCATATTGTAAATCTGGTCATTACTTTCTTTACTGGTTGTAGGACCTTGCTGTGGGCAAATTGCCTGCTGCAGTTTCCTGCATACTTCAAAGGTAGATAGCTTTGAAGGGCTTTTGGGGCATCCTAACATCAAGAAAGATGTTATATAAATGCATGAACTTTCTCTTTTTTCTTTACCTCTGTGAAGCGGAGGGCTGTAACTTCAGTTCAGACTCAGCATGGATTTCCTTGGAGCCCCTCTTGCCCTCTGGCTATAATTTTGATGGAAGTCAATTTACTTATAAATGGGGTCTCCACCACACTTATGTTGGCAGAATAGGAGCAGTCCTGAGGAAATTCCCAAACCTAAGCCAGGATTGCCTGTGAGTAGCTTTCTAGCTGCAAGAAACAGTCCTACATCTGCTCGAAATATAGAACAGTGGAAAAAAGTAAAGAGACAACTACACAAAGAGAGAGGCTTCCCTTTCATATTCTTCCATGGCTTATACCAGGAAAAATCAATTGAGCTTGGAAAAAGGTTTTAAAGTTGAACATGGGTCAATATTGCCATAGACAGCAACTAGTACATGCACAATCTTTACTATTTATTACAATGTTAATTTTTACAGATTTACATCACTTTGTTATTTAATGTGGTCCCAAAGACACTTGAAAATTGCATAGAAACTAGGGACAGCCTTTTAGCCTGTTGAATCTGCTTTGCCATTCAGTTAGATCATGGCTGATCTGTACCTCAACTTTATAATCCCTTAATACCCTTACCCTACAAAAGTCTAGTGATCTGTCTTGAAAGCTCTAATTGTCCCTGAGACTGCAAAATTCCAGATTCCTGCTAATGATGATCCCCGCACCCTCACTGCAACGCTGCCTGACAAATATCTTTCCTGAAATGCAAATAAAGGGGTTTCTGATTGAGAAAGCTTCGGCCCAATTAACTACCCAATGATAATGTGTTGCTATTGGATTTTTCCTGAGCTTCAAGGACTGAAGGAACAGCAATCTGTACGTTGTTTCCTATAAGGTCCATTCACAGTGAAATGTATTTGTTACCTTGAATATCACTAACATTATCTAGCTAAAATCGAATTAGGAATCATCTTTTGCCTTGCACTTTCTCACTGAAATAACAATTGATTTAACTTTCTGTATGGACAAATGGTTATTTGAGAGACTCCAGTAAGCAATCATTTATCATATCTTACTTTAATATATGTGCCCCTGTCTAAATCTAGGCCACACAGAACAGCACTGATATGCATAATTGTTTTAACATATAGGCAGGCAATTTTGGCATGGCAAAAAATTTCCCACACCGGCTAAAGGACTCTTGTGCTCTGTGTATTTGCTTGCATTTGTATTTGAAAACAGCTGGTCGGGAAGGACTCAGAACTTCCTGTTGAAGGAAGGGGCTGAATTGTATTAAGAACTTGGAGAGGAGATAAAACATAGTTTCCTCCATTCCAATCAGAAACCAGTAGGTGAAAACGCAATCTGTCATTTTAAATAAGAAATAAATTATTTCCAAAGGAAATGCCTGCTAAATGTAACTGAGATAGAAACACAGTAATTAACATGAAGAAATGTTATTCAGAGCTAATCTACGCCTTGCAAAAGCACAAACATTCAATTAATTGATCTGATAAATTGGCATGTTGCGGTTAGTATTAAATGTAATTGAAAAAGGGATAATTAATGAGCTCTGCATCTGGGTATAAATACAGCAAGCAAAGGCAAAGTATAAAAGAAAATATATTTAATGAAGAAAATGTGATTTGTTCATTTTCTAGTGAAGATGGTCACGTCTGAGCCCAAAACATGAGGTTACATAACATAAGTCACATGTGTAAACTACAAGCTTCATTTATGAGGCATTCAATTCATTCTCAGCTCGACCGGTAAGGACAGATTTGTATATCTGTATCTCGATCTGCTTTGTATCCAATGTACTTGCTTCAGTTGGACCAACCTTTAGAAAAAGCAAAGAAAGTCAATCATTTCCTGCTGGTTTTATCATTATCAGAGCCTGTCCAAGGCCAGATGCAAGGGATTTATAAGCTGCTGCCCAACCTACAAAAGCTTTCTTCGGAAGTTAGCTTCTAATTGACCATGGGATGTGCCTGTTTAGATCACTTTCCCCCAGATCACACCTGAGTTGTGACCTTCAAAGAACAGCAAATATTACAAGTAATCAGTACTCTCAACCCCAAACTACTTGTGAGCAATGCCGCAGTCGATACAAATAAATTTAAAGAAAACATAGATGGATAATTAGTTTCTCAAAGAGGTAAAGAGATTGATGTTTGAGATGCAAACCTTCATAACCGAAACCTGGTTGCAGGGGAAGAAACAAATGCCGATATCGTTCTTTTTCATTGCTTCAAAGACAGTTAGCTACAAAATTGATACTTTAAAATACAAACAGCACAGAACACCATTGCACCATCCTGCCAAAAAAATTGACTTTACAGAAGTAACAAAGCAAGTCTGAGGGTAGGTAGAGATTTTCTACAAAACTGAATATCTAGTATAACATGAGGAAAGGACACTCTGCAGAGCATGTTTTGTTAACTCAACATTTTTCTGGAGTCCTTTCCCTGCCTGGTTGATTCTCTGTAATTGCAAAAGTAAAAAAATAGATATTCTTATTCGAGATTCTACCTCACTGAGAAGATGTCAGCATCCTCATCACTATCCATCATCAATAACCTGCTCTGAAAACTCTGCTCACATTTTGACAGCTGTGGCAAATTCCACCACGACAATTGAGGCAATCAACAGCATTCTAAAACAAGCAGTAACATTCTTAATAAAGAAATCCACAAAACTATGAAAAAAAAGTCAATGTGCTTTACTTCTCACTGCTAACAGATCCTTTGAAAAAAATTACAGGATCTTTAATCATTTTGTCCTTGTGCGCTATTTGTGTACCAAGTTGCAATCTGTCCATTAGTTTTTGAGATAAATTGTTTACAGACAAACAAACAGGCTAACAAAATCTGTGTACATTATAGAGTATAATATTATCACTGGGATATATGGATAGTGCCACTTACAGAATATCAATCTGCTTTGACTTAATCCTTATAAAATGTAATAGCCTGGAGTTTGTGGTCAATAGCAAAGCAAGGGTTTTGCTGCTGACCATGAAGTAGGCCTCACAGAGGTCTTGTGATCTCTCTAGTGAGAACCTCACGTCTGCCGCTGTGCAGAGACACATCAACCATTGCAGCTTTCTTTACTGGGCATTCCCAGCACAGAGCTGGAGTGATGCCATCAAGTTGTTCAAGCAATTAATCAAACCAAAAGGATTTTCACAACACCCAGCCAGGAAACAAAATGCAGTCAAATAAAATCACTTTCAATGATGTTTGCATTAAGGTAAAGGTAAAGTAATTGGAAAACCTTTTAAAAAATATTATTAAACATGTGGTTTAACAATATCTACCAATTAATCATTTAATAGCACTCCACAATTGTAACATTTTTTTTCAGAGCCGGTTCTGCTGCTCATCAAATGTTATTCACCACATCATTGTTGAACAACCCAGTTACATCAGTCTAACTTTTTATGGAATTTCTAACAGTGATGTGGGAGTGGGGAAGTTGTCACTGATTTCAGTGACTGTTACCACTGCAGGGATTGGGAGTGTGGCTGAGTGGCCATAGCATTGCCTGTGGTGGAGTACTGTGTAACAGACCACAACTTCAGGATTTCTGCACCAGTCAGCATGTGTGTTATATCCCAAAGTTGCCTGTGATCAGTTGGAGGAGTGGGGGGAGGGGGACGGGGTCTGCTGCCACTCTGCCTGGTATCAGTGAGGGGGAAGGGGGGGAAGAGGGCTATGATCGGTCTGGATGGCGGGATAAGGGGGTCAGTAATGTTGTGGGGGGGTGGGGCAATGTCTGTGGGGGCCAGGGGGAGGTATTATCCGGCCTGGGAGTGATGTGGCAAGGGAGCCGCATTCTATCGTTTTTTCTGCACATGCACACTTGGTGACGCTGATCGAAGCTGCAGGGGTTCAGGCACGTTAAGCCCCACCCACAGGCTTCTACAGCGCAATTCAGAATCATTGATCTTTTTTCAGGCAGAGTGCGCCTGAGAACGGGTCTAAAAGTCGGATCTGAAACACTCCCAGTTTCAAGTCCGCCCAGCACTTAGAATCAAAATGGTAAAATAGGGCCCATAAAATCTGTTGAATACCTCAAGACCATTTTGTCCCATTATTCCACCCCAGGAGTTGAAACTCTGGGGCAGTTTGTTTCTGATTTTCCTTTCCTATTAATTTAAAAAAATGCTCTCCTCCAATTTGGAAGCTGTTTATTTGGCTAAGAGACAACTATAACCAGATTCTGGACAAGGTGACCTGACTTTACTTTAGATGTGATTAATTAATTTCCACTATCATCTTCTCAAGGGCAATCAGGGATGGGCAATAAAAACATTGGCCTAGTCAGTGATAGCCACATCCCATGAAAGAATAAAAAAGACCTATACAGCTGTTTCTGAAAAAAACATTCAAATATGTTGAGTTGAAGTGGATTGTTCAGTAGTTTATGGAGTTAAATCCGATCATCTTGCTTCTACATATACATGTGTTGGCAACGTACAACAAAGGCTATCAAGAAATAACACCGAGAATTGGCCTGTTCAGTCACCAAAAGAAGGAGCACAGAAGCAGAAAATGTTGGAAAATCTCAGTAAATCTGGCAGCATCTGTGGAGAGAGAACAGAGCCAATGTTTCAAGTCTGGGTGGCTCTTGGTCAGAGCTGCTGAAGTTTACCAGCATTTTCTGTTTTTGTTTCCAATTCTAGCATCAGCAGTAATTAGTTTTTATTTTATAGAGGAAGGAACATGTTCTGTACCAGAGTTTATCAGTGACCCAGAAAACATATCCTTGAAAGGAGATGAGGGAAAGTGGGTGCAGTTGATATCAATTTCGAATAGAGTTGACAGTTCGTAGAATAGAGAATCTATTCATAGAATCCTACAGTGCAGAAAGAGGCCATTCGGCCTATCAAGTCTGCACCAACCACAATCCCACCCAGGCCCTATCCCCATATCCCTACATATTTACCCACTAATCCCTCTAACCTATGCATCCCGGGACACTAAGGAGCAATTTAGAATGGCCAATCAACCTAGCCCGCACATCTTTGGACTGTGGGAGGAAACAGGAGCACCCGGAGGAAACCCACGCAGACACAGGGAGAACGTACAAACTCCACACAGACAGTGAGCCGGGATTCGAACCCAGGTCCCTGGAGCTGTGAAGCAGCAGTGCTAACCACTGTGCTACCGTGCCGCCCTTGAGAAGTTGATAAAGAATTGTTTCGTTGAGAAAGTCACAGAGCAGCACCATAAAATGCAAATCAATAATTGTACTTGCAAGATTTAAAAAACATGTTTTGACTTCTGTTGAAGCACCTTGTGGTCAGAGAAATCATCATAGAAACCCTACAGTACAGAAAGAGGCCATTCAGCCCATCGAGTCTGCACCGACCACAATCGCACCCAGGCCCTACCCCCATATCCCTACATACTTTACCCACTAATCCCTCTAAACTACGCATCTCAGGACACTAAGGGGCAATTTTAGCATGGCCAATCAATCAAACCCGCACATCTTTGGATTGTGGGAGGAAAGCGGAGCACCCGGAGGAAACCCACTCAGACACGAGGCGAATGTGCAAACTCCACACAGACAGTGACCCAAGGCGGTCAGATGGACCTGTTCTGTTCTTTTGGCATGCAATTAATAAACAAATTCTGCTGATGCTTAGTGAATGTACGGGGACGGAGTGTAGGGTAACGAAGTTTGCAGACGACACAAAGATAAGTGGAAAAGTGAATCGTGTGGAGGACGGAGAAGATCTGCAGAGAGATTTGGACAGGCTGAGTGAGTGGGCGAGGATATGGCAAATGGAGTATAACTTTGAGAAATGCGAGGTTATACACTTTGGAGGAAATAATAACAAATGGGATTACTATCTCAATGGAAACAAATTAAAACATGCTACCGTGCAAAGGGACCTGGGGGTCCTTGTGCATGAGACGCAAAAGCCCAGTCTGCAGGTGCAACAGGTGATCAAGAAGGCAAATGGGATGTTGGCCTATATTGCGAAGGGGATAGAATATAAAAGCAGGGATGTCTTGATGCACCTGTACAGGGCATTGGTGAGGCCGCAGCTGGAATACTGTGTGCAGTATTGGTCCCCTTATATGAGGAAGGATATATTGGCATTGGAGGGAGTGCAGAGAAGGTTCACCAGGTTGATACCGGAGATGAGGGGTTTGGATTATGAGGAGAGGCTGAGGAGATTGGGTTTGTACTCGTTGGAGTTTAGAAGGATGAGGGGGGATCTTATGGAGACTTATAAGATAATGCGGGGGCTGGATAGGGTGGAGGCGGAGAGATTCTTTCCACTTAGTAAGGAAGTTAAAACTAGAGGACACAGCCTCAAAATAAAGGGGGGTCGGTTTAAGACAGAGTTGAGGAGGAACTTCTTCTCCCAGAGGGTGGTGAATCTCTGGAATTCTCTGCCCACTGAGGTGGTGGAGGCTACCTCGCTGAATATGTTTAAAGCGCGGATGGATGGATTCCTGATCGGTAAGGGAATTAAGGGTTATGGGGATCAGGCGGGTAAGTGGTACTGATCCACGTCAGATCAGCCATGATCTTATTGAATGGCGGGGCAGGCTCGAGGGGCTAGATGGCCTACTCCTGCTCCTATTTCTTATGTTCTTATGTTCTTATGTACGGATTATATACATATATACAGTACATAATATATACTATAAAGGTCGTAAGGGCTAGGTTATCCCAAGATTGATTCCCAATCCTTGATGATTAGTTAATCTCAACCAGAGCTGGGATGGAACATTCAAGTTATGAAGAGAGATTGGATAGGCTTGGGTTATTTTCTTTCGAGTGGAGAAGACTGAGGGGCGACCTGATCAAGGTGTACAACATTATGAGGGGCATGGAATGAGTGGATAGGGAGCAGCTGTTCCCCTTAATTGAAAGATCACTCTGAAAGGCCAGTCGTAAGGGGTCATAAGTTCAAGGTGAGGTTTAGGGGGGATGTGAGGAAAAACATTTTTACCCAGAGGATGGTGATGGTCTGGAATGCAGTGCCTGAGAGGGTGGTAGAAGCGGGTTGCCTCGCATCCTTTAAAAAGTCAGGCAATGACCATCACCAATAAGAGACACTCTAATCACCGCCCCTTGACATTCAATGGTGTAACCATCACTGAATCCCCCACTGTCAACATTCTTGTGGTTACCATTGACCAGAAACTCAACTGGACTCACCACATAAACACAGTGGCTACAAAAGCAGGCCAGAGGCTAGAAATACTGTGACGAGTAACTCACCTCCTGACTTCCCAAAGCCTAACCACCATCTACAAGACACAAGTCAGGAGTGTGATGGAATACTCACCACTTGCCTGGATAGGTGCAGCTCCAACAACAGTCAAGAAGCTTGACACCATCCAGGACAAAGCAGTCCACTTGAATAGCACCACAACTACAAACATTCAATCCCTCCACCAACGACGCTCAGTAGCAGCAGTGTGTACCATCTACAAGATGCACTGCAGCAATTCTCCAAAGATCCTTAGACAGCACCTTCCAAACTCAAGATCACTTTCATCTAGAAGGACAAAGGCAGCAGATACATGGGAATGCCACTACCTGAAAGTTCCCCTCCAAGTCACTCACTGTCCTGACTTGGAAATGTATCGCCATTCCTTCGCAGTCGCTAGGTCAAAATCCTGGAATTCCCTCCCTAACGGCATTGTGGGACAACCCGCAGCATGTGGACTGCAGCGATTCAAGAAGACAGTTCACCACCACCTTCTCAAGAGCAACTGGGGATGGGCAATAAATGCTGATCAGCCAACGGCGCCTATGGCCCACGAGTGAATAAAAAAAAGTACTTGGATGAGCACTTGGCACATCATAACATTCAAGGCTATGGGCCAAGTGTTGGTAAATGAGATTAGGTAGATAGGTCAGATGTTTCTCACATGTTGGTGCAAACTCAATGGGCCGAAGGGCCTCTTCTGCACTGTATGATTCTATAATTCTATGCAGTTGCCTTCAGCACAATCCCTATCTCTGGTTTTATCTAACCTTGCAAGAGTTTTAACAACACCAGGTTAAAGTCCAACAGGTTTATTTGGTAGCAAATGCCATTAGCTTTCGGAGCGCTGCTCCTTCGTCAGATGGAGTGGAAATCCACTCCATCTGACGAAGGAGCAGCGCTCCGAAAGCTAATGGCATTGGCTACCAAATAAACCTGTTGGACTTTAACCTGGTGTCGTTAAAACTCTTACTGTGTTCACCCCTGTCCAACGCTGGCATCTCCACATCATTATCTAACCTTGCCAGTGACACCCACATCTAATGAACAAATATTTTAAAAAATAATTAGTTTATAACTATTATCAGAACCTTAAGATAACTTTTACATTGTTGAAGTCTCCACATGGTATCTAACTTACATGCAAAGGGCTCAACACTATCTAAGATTGAAATTGGGCTCGGTAGTGCTTTGGCGTGCAACATTGATTTGACATTTGTACTGTCATTATGGAGCTCCTTGTCCAGTCTTAAGCTCACAGTGTTGAATATAACACTAAACAACAGAAAGGACCCCCAGCAGGGGTCATCAACTACCCATTGGTTAGTTTCTATTTATTCTGGCTGTGTTGCCGTTAATAGAGTTCTGAGTGCTTCAAAATTGGTTAAAGTTCCAATAATTTACAGAGACTAGTGTGGCGGTTACTGAAATCTTTGTTTCCCTAAAGGCTCCTGCATATATCAGTTGCTTCAAGCCATGAATGGGGCCTTTCACTTGGCATTAAGTATGACTGGAGAATGGGAAAAGGCCATGCAGAACTGGACAAGCTGCTAGAAGAGGGAGGAAGAGGAGGGAGGGGTTAAAGAATTGCCAGCAGAAGGCTATATCTGCAGAGAATATTTCAGGAGTATTCCTTTAATGATGACCAATGCTTGGAAGTTATACTTCACTCAAGAGATTGTTACTGAAACATGCCACCTGCAGCAGCCACCTCAGAGCAAGGTCACATTACCTGTGACAGTAACTCTGAACTTCTCCTTCTAGGCTTTCTCTGCAACAAATCACAGTGTGCAGTGTGTTAAGGCTCTCTGCAGAGTTACAACATTAATTCAAATAACAATACAGCACAGGAACAGGCCCTTCGGCCCACCAAATCTGTGCCGACACAGATGCCTCTCTAATCTAATATTTTCTTGCCTCTACATGGTCCATATCCCTCTATTCCCTGTCTGTTCATGTATCTGTCCAGATGCCTCTCGAACGTTGTACAGAATCTGCTTCCACCACCTCCTCCAGCAGCGTGTTCCAGGCACTCACCATCCTCAGTGTGAAAAACTTGCCATTTGCATCTCTTTTAAACATTCCCCTTCTCACTTTCAACCTATGTCCCCTAGTAATTGATCCTTCAACCCTGTGAAAAAGACTTTGACTATCCACTCTATTCAAACCTGTCATCATCTTGTAACCCTCTATCCTTTCCTCTTGTTAGAGAGAAGCAGGCGGAGTGAGGATGAGCAACTTCATCATGGTCAAGGGTGCCACTGACTGTTTATGCATTGCTTTTTGTGCACCTCGTGTCAACTCTGCTATGTATTTACATTGTTTATGGATTAGAGAGATTCCACTCCCTCAAAGTGCAGGCAGTGCTTCATGTAGGTCAATGCCTTCTATCCTGACAGCACTTATGATGCATTCATTCCATAGTAGGTTTTTTTTGTCTCAACTATGTTTCCACCACAACTGCAAACAAAGGGATGGCTTCTGGGCAACAAGGATTATCCACTGGTGACATAATTCATAACTTTGGTCTGCAACCTACACATGTGTGCACACAATGAGAGCTCTGCTGACTCAAGAGATTTGATAGCGCAGACCATTGGTATTCTGAAGCAAAGATTTCACTGTCTGAACCACTCTGGAAGAACATTGCACTCCTGAGTTGTGTAGATCTCTAGATTAATCATTGTATGCTGCATGATGCAAAACAGTTGTGAAAAAAAGAACAGATTTGTAAATATATAGCACCTTTCACAACCACAGGACATCTCAATGCACTTTATAACCAATGGAGTACTTTTAAAGTGGAGTCACTGTTGTAATGTAGAAAATGCAGTAACTAATTTTTACACAGCAAACTCCTACAAACAGCAATGTTAAATGACTGGATAACCTACTTTTGTGCCATTGATCGAGGGATAGGTATTGGCAGTATACTGGGAATAACATCCTGCTGCACTTTGAAATAATGCAATGGGATCTTTTACATCAAACTGAAAGGGCTAACAGGAGCTTGCTTTCATTTCTCATCTAAAGACTGTACTTCTGACAATACAATGTTCCCCCACTACTCCACTGGAGTGTCAGCTTTGACTTTTGTTGTCAAGTCCGAGTGTGAGACTTGAACCTACACCTTCTCGATTTAGAAGCATGAATATCAACTGAGCTACAGCTAACCTCATCCCATCTGGTGAAAAGCTGAGGAACACAAGAAGGAAGAAGAGGAGGAAGCAGAGGAAGTAGAAGCGAGTGAGGCGAAGAAGAGGAGGAAGGGAGGCTGCAAACTAAATGTTCTCTTACTGCCTGGGAAGTGATTGACCAAGTAATTAATGAGTAATACCAGCAGCAACCTTAACTGCAATCATCCATCCACCAACAAAATCCGCACTCCTGTCGCTGCTCTCATATTGTCCTCTTTTCCACAATGCGAAAATAAAAAACAACCAAATTTATTAATTAAATTATGCCACAGTTTATGCAAAACTAATCACCCTTGTGAATTCCCTTAGTGAGTATTCCATGTGCCTTTGCCTGTCCTAATGCCCCGATGAGGTGCTCTCCTATATGCCTATGGTATAGCTGGTGAAAGTTGCTGACATTTAGTGGAGAGGCTTGTAGGTGAACGTGAAGGGTGATTTCAAGCAGCTTTGGAATGAGAAAATCTTTTTTCAGATTGCATCGCCTCAATCTAAGCAGCAACGGCCTGGCTAACTAGCAATGGGTGAGAACGCCAAGACTTTTGAACCCATTAGCTGAGGACGGGCGGACGAATCACCTGCTGGCCCATGAGAGAGTTGGAGGGGAACTTGTCTGTGTATAATTAATGAGGTTTCTGAATTTGGCGTGAGATCCCGCCATTCTGGTCAACGGGACAGGCACAGTCAGAGCCACCGGCCATTGCACTTGTTTTTATTTTTCACCACAGCTAATGCTCAAAATAGATAAAAACGTATGTTAACTGACTGAACACCTACCAACGTAAAACAGTGGAAGCAACACCACAACACAGCACCTTGTGTGAATGAACTTATTAAGTAGACACAGGATGTTGGAATTAAAACAGCTTCAAGGACTACACAATTCTGTTGGAGATTGCTGGCTGCTAATTTTAATTAGTCAGTGATAGGTTTGGATTAGGAAATGCAGTTGAAATTGAAACTGTAATTACCTCCCAAAAGGGGTGGGGCGGGATATCTTTTCTCTTTTATTCAATAAACTAAGATATGTTAAATAACTTCCCTCATCTGTGTTTGGCAGATGATCTTATCCCCTTTTCACCTTATACAATGCAACAAAGAATGTGCCTGTAATAACTCCAAGAAACTGTCAAACATTCTTCCCTTTATTCTTTCTAAAGTGGCATTAACAGCAGCGTTGCCCTTGAATAGTAAATATTAGTGACCTCTACATGCAGCTTTAAACCATATTGTTTTGTGTCACAGGGATCACATTGCAAGATGTTCAGCTGTGAACCTTAAAATGGGAAGGTTGTGCTTTCTCCAGCTCCTATGATCAAATTTTAACTTGTTAGATTAATAAAAATCCTTGGTAGTGGAGCTAAATTGCTCGTACAACACATAATAATGCAAGCACAACTGAAGCATAAAAATATCTCACAATATCAGTGATATCAACTAAAATTGTTTAATTGATCTTTATGTCAGAGTAACATTTTCACTAAAATCTCAGCATCTCAGATTGGTAGTATTTCAGAATCTCTTCATTAACCTGCACTACCCAGTTTCCTTCTCTGAACACAGCTGGCTTATGGCGGAGTTATTCATCATCAGTCTCATGAGTTCTATGTTGACGTTTTATTAACAGTCTCAAAGAAGTGAAGGATTTTATTGCTTTACCTGAACAATTGGAGAGGGAACAAAGTTGGGGCAGTGAGTCTTTAATTGAAATAATCTCACAAGATAATGGCCCAAATCTTCCAGTTTTCAGATTAAGAAGTTTAACAACACCAGGTTAAAGTCCAACAGGTTTATTTGGTAGCAAAAGCCACACAAGCTTTCGAGCCTCGAAAGCTTGTGTGGCTTTTGCTACCAAATAAACCTGTTGGACTTTAACCTGGTGTTGTTAAACTTCTTACTGTGTTTACCCCAGTCCAACGCCGGCATCTCCACATCATGACTACCATAGAGTTTTCAGATTGTCAGGGATATTGCAACTTCCGAATTGCAATTCCCCCACTCCCCAGGATCCTCCACGAATATCTTCAACTCTGAGCTGAAGTTGGAGATTTTGAACAGTTTCCAGGTATTTGCCTGAGCAGTTATCCAGGATATCTTACACAGATTCAAACCTAGTCTAACACCTGGGTTACTGCAGAACTGATTCCCCACTGAAAATCCAACTAACCCAATCCTCCTGACTATGTCCCAGACCCAAATGCCACCCCCTGACCATTTAAATGTCGCCCCCTGACCTCACCTAGAGTCACAGAGGTTTACAGCGTGGAAACAGGCCCTTCGGCCCAACTTGTCTATGCCACCTTTTTTTTAAAAATCCTAAGCTAATCCCAACTGCCCGCATTTGGCCCATATCCCTCTATACCCATCGTACCCATGTAACCATCTAAATGCTTTTTAAAAGATAAAATTGTACCCGCCTCTACTACTACCTCTGGCAGCTTGTTCCAGACACTCACCACCCTCTGTGTGAAACAATTGTCCCTCTGGACACTTTTGTATCTCTCCCCTCTCACCTTAAACCTATGCCCTCTAGTTTTAGACTCCCCTACCCTTGGGAAAATATATTGACTGTCTACCTTGTCTATTTCCCTTATTATTTTTTTGAACTCTATAAGATCACCCCTCAGCCTCCTACGCTCCAGAGAAAAAAGTCCCAGTCTATTCCGCCTCTCCTTATAACTCAATCCATCAAGTCCCGGTAGCATCCTAGTAAATCTTTTCTGCACTCTTTCTAGTTTAATAATATCCTTTCTATAATAGGGTGAGCAGAATTGCACACAGTATTCCAAGTGTGGCCTTACCAAGGTCTTGTACAACTTCAACAAGACGTCCCAACTCCTGTATTCAATGTTCTGACCGATGAAACCAAGCATGCCGAATGCCTTCTTCACCACTCTGTCCACCTGTGACTCCACTTTCAAGGAGCTATGAACATGTACCCCTAGATCTCTTTGTTCTGTAACTCTCCCCAATGCCCTACCATTAACTGAGTAAGTCCTGCCCTAGTTCAATCTACCAAAATGCATCACCTCACATTTGTCTAAATTAAACGCCATCTGCCATTCGTCAGCCAACTGGCCCAATTGATCAAGATCCCGTTGCAATTGGAGATAACTTTCTTCACTGTCCACTATGCCATCAATCTTGATGTCATCTGCAAACTTACTAACCATGCCCCCTGTATTCTCATCCAAATCATTAATATAAATTTCAAATAACAGTGGGCCCAGCACTGATCCCTGAGGCACACCGCTGGTCACAGGCCTCCAGTTTGAAAAACAACTCTCTACAACCACCCTCTGGCTTCTGTCAAGAAGCCAATTTTGTATCCATTTAGATACCTCACCCTGGATCCCGTGAGATTTAACCTTATGCAACAACCTACCATGCGGTACCTTGTCAAAGGCCTTGCTAAAGTCCATGTAGACAACATCAGCTGCCCTCATCTACCCTCTTGGTTACCCCTTCAAAAACCTGGCCACCCACGACCATCCAACTATCCCTGACCATCTGAATACCCTTCTGATCTGACCCATCAGTCCCCCAACTAATCCCCAACCCAACACACCAACCTAACCAAGGTGCCGTCCCCCTCTGACCCACCCCCCCACCCCTCCCCTCCCCCCCCACCCCTCCCCTCCCCCCCCACCCCCCCCTCCCCCACCGCCACCCCCCCACCTCCCCCTCCCCCCCCCCACCACCCCTCCCCAGGGATGACGATTCCCAACCACCCGACTATCCTTCCAAACTGAATCACTAACCCACCTCCCAACTAATCTAGCCTGATCCAACTACACCTGAATTCGACCTGGGTACCATCCCATCCAACTACCCCTGATCACCTAACTGCCCTCAGACCTGACCCGACTATCCCATCCTCTAACCTGACTACCTGTCACTCCCCCACCCTATGCACCTCACCCACCTACTACCTCACTCATCTACTATTTCACCCACCTGACACCCTATACACCTTCCACCTCACACACCCACCACCTCATGTGCCAGCCAGCTCAACCATCGCCCCCACCTACCCACTCATCAACCCATTCCCTAAATATTTATCCACTTGCCTGCCTCATGCACCTACCCACTCACTCATTCACCCATTCACTCACTTATCCACTAACATTCATGCAAGAAACTGCAAAGGATTGTGAACGTAGCCCAGTCCATCACTCAAACCACCTCCCATCGATTGACTCTATCTACACTTCTCGCTGCCTCGAAAAGCAGCCAGCATAATCAAGGACCCCATGTACCCCGGACATTCTCTCTTCCACCTTCCTCCATCGGGAAAAAAAATAGAAGTCTGAGATCACATGCCGACCGACTCAAGAACAGCCTCTTCCCTGCTGCTGTCAGACATTTGAAAGGACTTACCTTATATTAAGCTGTGCCCCCCAAATACAATGCTCTGGAGTTTCATTACAGCCCTAAATCTTATGAAACATGCACATCTTTTAAAGTGAAAATGCATTATTTACATCAGGGTGAACCTTACATCAAGGTAAAGGTTACAAGCCTGGGTACTGGGACAGTTTAGCATCCGTTTTGATTTTTAAATATTGGCCAATGTTGCATGATATATGAGAAGGCTCCCAAACTATCAGACCATATTGTTAAAAAAATTGTTACAATGTGGTTTTTATTATATTTTGAGAAAATTTAAAATCTTATCCATTACATTAAGGCTACAGATGCTGCAAAAAAACTTTTTAGCTCTTAGAACACAGAACAGAATACTCAACGATCCTTTGATTTAATATACTGTTCGGCTGAAGTGGCAAGGTGCTGAATTGAAAAACAATCGAAAAGCAAATTTAGCGGGTTTATTTTCTTAACAGCGGATCAATAATATGCTTTCCTGTACTTATGTTTTTACAGCACCTTCGCCAATTAGTGTTGTGAAGAAGAAGAAGGTCACGAAAAATAGCATCTCCTTATCCTGGCAGGAGCCAAACCGGCCCAATGGCATCATACTGGAGTATGAGATCAAATATTATGAAAAGGTATAAACTTACTGGTTAAAAAAACCCCTGTTCTCTATTTCCGTTGTATGCCTGTGTGTTTTCGTTCTTGGTGCTAAATACTGGTATAGATTTTTTGATGAACACTGGTGCTGTTTCACTAATTGATAACCACTGATATTGGATGAATGATTGATAATCACCGTCACTGAATCATTGCTTCACAGAGCATAGATATAAATTAATTGATACAGATTGTGATCCCAATAAGGGCGTAAGTGTAAGATGATTGCAAGGTCTTTTAATTTCTTAGCATCTAAAAGTGTTCAGCCAGAGGAATTACAATAACCCCTCATGTTCCTTCTGCCATGCGTGTTTAATGCATGACAAGGGAGTAAAAACTCTTGAAAAACCCATACACAGAATTATTTCAGCAAACCCTTAGGTTCCTGCTGTTTTAGAAAAAAACTTAAGATAGTGAAAAGGAGCAAAGAACAAAGAACAAAGAAAATTACAGCACAGGAACAGGCCCTTCGACCCTCCAGGCCTGCACCGACCATGCTGCCCGACTCAACTAAAACCCCCTATCCTTCCGGGGACCGTATCCCTCTGTTCCCATCCTATTCATGTATTTATCCAGACATCCCTTAAAACTCATTATTGTATCTGCTTCCACCACCTCCCCCAGCAGCGAGTTTCAGACACCCACCATCCTCTGTGTAAAAAACTTGCCTCGTACATCTCCTTTAAACCTTGCCCCTCGCACTTAAAACCTATGCCCCCAGTAATTGACTCTTGCACCCTGGGAAAAAGTTTCTGACTATCTACTCTGTCCATGCCGCTCATAATCTTGTAGACTTCTATCAGGTCTCCCCTCAACCTCCGTCATTCCAGTGAGAATGAACGAAGTTTCTCCAACCTCTCCTCATAGCTAATGCCCTCCATACCAGGCAACATCCTGGTAAATCTTTTCTTTACCCTCTCCAAAGTCTCCAATCCTTCTGGTCATGTGGCGACCAGAATTGAACACTATATTCCAAGTGCGGCCTAAGGTTCTATAAAGCTGCAACATGACTTGCCAATTTTTAAACTCAATGCCCCGGCCGATGAAGGCAAGCATGCCGTATGCCTTCTTGACTACCTTCTCCACCTGCGTTGCCACTTTCAGTGACCTGTGTACCTGTACACCCAGATCCCTCTGCCTTTCAATACTCTTAAGGGTTCTGCCATTTACTGTATTTTTTCTATCTTTATTAGACCTTTCAAAATGCATTACCTCACATTTGTCCGGATTAAACTCCATCTACCATCTCTCTGCCCAAGCCTCCAACCTATCTATATCCTGCTGTATCCTCTGATGGTCCTCATCGCTATCTGCAAATCCACCAACCTTTGTGTCGTCTGCAAACCTACTATTCAAACCAGTTACATTTTCCTCCAAATTATTTATATATATAAAATGAACAGCAAAGGTCCCAGCATTGATCCCTGAGGAACGCCACTTGTCACAGCCCTCCATTCAGAAACACATCCTTCCACTGCCACCCTCTGTCTTTTGTATGTCTTCATGAACTGTATTTGACAGGTTAGGTGATTCACTTAGAGTCTTCCATTGTTCAAGGATGATCCTTGTTTCTTCTCATTTTCCAAATGGCCAATGAATCCAGAAGTAAATGCTCCTGATAGTTATGGAGAAGTGGTGTAGGTTCACCCCCACCCACCTCCCCAGTGGTGGCCAGTCAAATTGACAGCCTGGCCAGCTACCAAGCAGGGAATCCAACAACAGGAGATGTTAGCTGGAGTCTCTTGAGGCTGATCCCTGGTTGTCAAAAGGGTTTATAGCCAGAGATCAGGGCTAGCAAGGAGAGGCAACCGGGAGTGTGGAGGGGAGGGGAGGGGGGCAGAGATCAATGAGAAGAGAGAGGCCATCAGGAGAGGGACCAGGGGATTGCAATGGGAAAATGGAAACAATCGGGAGGAGAGAAGGCCGGAGATTAGGCCACAGAGAAGCTGTCATGGAGCACAAATTTGGGTCGCGATTCTCCCAAAAGTGCTGAATTGGCGGAAAAACTGTTCTAAATCCGGTCTGTTCTGACAGTTCAGCTTCTCACCTGAGTCTCCACACTCTGTGCACTGAAGAGGTCCCAGTCGTGAATCTCATTAAAAACCCAGGGGTGCGGGGCCTATTCGCGCCAGAGTCTGACAGTTCTGGAGCTCTGTGCATGTGCAGTGGCCCCAAACTGGCAAATTCCCGTTTGCTGGCCAGCCCGATTGCTGGCCAGCCCAGGATCCCCGCAGTGCTGCCCCTTCAGCCCCCCCACATGGCCCAATCGCGACCCCCACAACAATTCCCGAGCCAACCCTGACCACACCCCATTCCAGAGTGCCCCAATGCCCAGGCCCACCCCCAGCAGTGGCGGTCCCCCCAACCTCCCTCACCCTGGCAGACTCTCCCCTCCGGTGCCCCCCCCCCCCCCACAGCCCCCAGCCCACCCCAATCACTGCCCTCCCTCCATCCCAGGTCAATCCCAATGCAGAGTGGCAGTGGGTCGCCCCCACCCTCACCGATTGTCCCTAGGCCCCATGCACAACAGGCCCTGCCCCCTTGTCACTGCTTGATACCTGATGGGCAGTGCCAGGGGGCACAGGCTGGCACTGCCAGGGTGCCCATGCCCAGGGGGCACCATCCTCCCTACTGCCCGACTCCCTGGGGGGCCTCTTTTGACCCCCCCTTCTTGCCGGCAGGGTCTCCCACTAGTTCCCCGAACGTGGGGAGCTAGTCTGAACCCCACCGTAATGGCGGGGTGGAAGATTCGATGAGGATCTGAAAGGTTCCAATAATGAACACATCTCCATATTTAAATTAGCTTTTAAAAAGATTTCAAGTACTTATCTGCCTTCCCGTCAGTTTCCATCGTAGTCTGGCAGGCGACTGCTTGCCGGCTCTGGGAAATGTGCATGCGTTCTCCGCATATGCGCACATCCCCGTTCAAGGTTGCAGACACACGTCTCCCGACCGGACCCACCAGAAAAGTGGCGGGCGCGGATGGGAGAATTGCAGCGTTAGTGCTTGGGGTTTGGGTTGTTGGCAAGACAGAGAATGGCATTGGCAGAGGTTAAGGTAAAGACTTCAATATGATGCCAGAAGGAGCTCTCTTACTGCTCATTGTCCACAAGGAATACTGCAAAATGCCACTTACCATCTTGATCTAGCAGTTCTTGTCTCACTTTTAATTTGGGGATTTAGGAAACCCATGTGACAGTGGTTAAATTTAAATTCCTAATTGCACTGATTTAAATATGTTAATGAAGTGACCTGCCACCAAGAAAATTGCAACAAGAGTTCCGGGGTAGTGGGGGGAGGGGTGGTTTAATATTGAGACCAGTGACTTTGCTTTTGGTAAAATGCAAGCATGCCTCATGACTGTGCTGCAGATAAAAATTCAATTCTCCAGCCTTGCACTTGTATTGATCGTACAAACAGGAGCTTCCTGATTAACAATGTGCATACTCTGCTTCAATTATGTCATTAATCAGTGAACAATAATTACTCATTAAACGAGATGGTGCAGCGAGTTAAAATACCATTCTCCCACAGGGCAGAGTGAAAATCTATTCACTCCAATGGGATAGAAATCTTTTTTCTGTGCTCGCTGTCACAATTGTGGTTTTATGATCTGGGTCTATTATTTTATGACCTTCAGCAAAGGCATAGGTACCTACCACTGGGGGAGTTTCACTCTGCACATGCTTAACTTGTATTGACCCCACAATGCTTAATGTGTGCACAGGTTACCACTAATGGAACGATTGAGGTTTCCCACCTTGATAAGCAAAGAAAGAATTAACATTTATGATTCATCTAAAGGACTCATAATTAAGGCGGTTGGCAAAAGAATAAGGCAACACAAGCAAACTTTTTTTTTACGCAGCGAGTTACAATCTGAGTGTAGTGTCTGGGAGGGCAGTGGAAGCAGATTCAGGAATAATCTTCAAATGGGAATTAGATAAATAATTGACTGAAACATTTGAGGTTTTGGGGAAGGTGCAGTGGAGTGGGATGAATTGGATAGCTCTCACAAAGGGTCAGCACAGTGACAAATGGACCAAATGGTCTCTTTTGTGCAGGAGTATTCTATGAGACAATAGCAATAAGAATTCACACATAGATATGTGAGAAAATTATTTCCACCACTGGCTGTCATTTACAGCCATGCTTTCTAGATTACTTTTGGTGGAAAGATTATAAATCACAGTTTTATAAAAACTCTGAGTGGAAAAAATAATCAGAAGGTAATCATAAAGCGTGCTACAGATTTGCTGTCACTCATTTGTGCTGGTGTTCCAAGTATTTCACCCCCTGTGTGTTCATCAATTCCACCTATTTTGGTACTAAGTACTTTTTCTACACGTCTTTTTATATGTATCTATTTGCTCTGTGGCATATCGAGACTTCACTATTCATTTAATAAGAACTAGGAGCAGGAGTAGGCCATCTGGCCCTTCGAGCCTGCTCCACCATTCAACAAGATCATGGCTGATCTTTTTGTGGACTCAGCTCCACTTACCCGCCCACTCACCATAACTCTTAATTCCTTTACTGTTCAAAAATTTATCTATCCTTGCCTTAAAAACATTCAGTGAGGTAGCCTCAACTGCTTCACTGGGCAGGGAATTCCACAGATTCACAACCTTTGTGTGAAAAAGTTCCTTCTCAAGCAGTCCTAAATCTGCTTCCCCTTATTTTGAGGCTATGCCCCCTAGTTCTAGTTTCACCCGCCAGTGGAAACAACTTCCCTGCCTCTATCTTATCTATTCCCTTCATAATCTTATATGTTTCTATAAGATCTCCCCTCATTCTTCTGAATTCCAATGAGTATAGCCCCAGTCTATTCAGTCTCTCCTCATAAGCCAACCCTCTCAACTCTGGAATCAACCTAGTGAATCTCGTCTGCACCCCCTCCAGTATATCCTTTCTCAAGTCAGGAGACCAAAACTGTACACAGTACTCCAGGTGTGGCTTCACCAGCACCCTATACAGCTGCAACATAATCTCGTTTTTAAACTCCATCCCTCTAGCAATAATGGACAAAATTCCATTTGCCTTCTTAATTATCTGCTGCACCTGCAAACCAACTCCTTGAGATTCCTGCACAAGGACACCCAGGTCCCTCTGCACAGCAGCATGCTGCAATTTTTTTACCATTTAAATAATAGTCCATTTTGCTGTTATTCCTACCAAAATGGATGACCTCACATTTACCAACGTTGTACTCCATCTGCCAGACCCTCACCCACTTAGACTGTGTTGTATCCCTTTGCAGACTTTCAGCGTCCTCTGCACACTTTGCTCTGCCACCCGTCTTAGAGTCATCTGCGAATTCTGATACACTACACTTGGTCCCCAGCTCCAAATCATCTATGAAAATCGTAAACAATTGCGGTCCCAACACTGATCCCTGAGGCACACCACTAGTCACTGATCGCCAACCAGAAAAACACCCATTTAACCCCACTCTTTGCTTTCTGTTAATTAACTAATCCTCTATCCATGCTAATATATTACCCGTAACATCGTGCACCTTTATCTTATGTAGCAGTCTTTGGTGCGGCACCTTGTCAAATGCCTTCTGGAAATCCAGATACAACACATCCACAGGTTCCCCATTGTCCACTGCACATGTAATGTTCTCAAAGAATTCCACCAAATTAGTCAAACATGACCTTCCCTTCATGAACCCATGCTGCGTCTTACCAATGGGACAATTTATATCCAGATGTCTCACTAATTCTTCCTTGATGATAGATTCAAGCATTTTCCCTACTACAGAAGTTAAGCTAACCGGCCTATAGTTACCCGCCTTTTGTCTACCTTATTTTTTAAACAGTGGTGTCAATTTGCTGTTTTCCAATCTGCGGGAACCACCCCAGAGTCCAGTGAATTTTGATAAATTACCACTAGTGCATTTGCTATTTCTCCCGCCATCTCTTTTAGTACCCTGGGATGCATTCCATCAGGACCAGGAGACTTGTCTACCTTTAGCCCCATTAACTTGCCCAACACTACCTCTTTCATGATAATGATAGTTTCTAGGTCCTCACCTGCCATAGCTTTCCTGTCATCAATTTTTGGCACTTACACAATACGTAAGATTTACTGTTGTATATCTTGTAGCAAATGGGCCAATATCCATAAAAACATAGAAACTGGAAGCAGGAGTAGGCCATTCATACCTTCGAGTCTGCTCCACCATTCATTTTGATCATGGCTGATCATTGAATTCAATATCCCCTCCTCCCATATCCCTTGATTTAAAAAAAAGGTGGCATGGACAAGTTGGGCCGAAGGGTCTGTTTCCATGCTGTAAACCTCTATGACTCTCCCTTTAGCCCCAAGAACTATATCTAATTTCTTCTTGAAATCACACAATGCTTTGGCCTCAACTACTTTTTGTGGTAGTGACTTCCACACATTCACCACCCTCTGGATGGAGAAATTTCTCCTCTGCTAACCATTCTCTTAGTTCTAAAACGTTTACCCCTTATACTCAAACTATGACCCCTAGTCTGGACTCCTCCACCATTGGGAACATTCTTTCTGAATCTACCCTGTCTAACCCTGTTAGAATTTTATAAGTTTCTATGAGATCCCCTCTCACTCTTCCAAACTCCAATGAATATAATCCTAACCGACTCAAGTCTCTCCTCATATGACAGACTTGCCATCCCAATAATCAGCCTGGTAAACCGTTGCTGTACTCCCTCTATAGCAAGAACATCCTTCCTCAGATAAGGACACCAAAACTGCACACAATACTCCAGGTGTGACCTCACCAACACCCTATAAAATTGCAGCAAAACATTCCTATCCCTATACTCAAATCCTCTCGCTATGAAGGCCAAAATACCATTTGTCTTTTTTACTGCCTGCTGTACCTGCGTGCTTACTTTCAGAGACTGATGCACGAGGGCACCAAGGTTTCGCTAGTATCCACCTCTCTCAATTTATACCCATTCAAGTAATAACCTGTCTTCCTATTATTGCGACCAAAGTGGAGAACCTTACATTTATCCACATTATACTGCATCTGCCATCCATATGCCCACACACTCAGCCTGTCCAGATCATGCTGAAGCATCTCTGCATCCTCCTCACAGCTCACCCTCCCACCCAACTTTGTATCATCTGCAAAATTGACGATAATATATTCAGTTCCCTCTTCCAAATCATTAATGTATGTGAACAGGCTGTCATGCATGAGGATAGATTCTGCAGTTATGGAGTGATAACTACGTTATAGATTTTGTGTTTATGATATCTGCTTCAAGAGAGGCTTGTGTGGTCAACAGTAAAAACAAAGAAAGTGTTTTTTAGGGGCCAAGAATTATTTTAATTTTTAAAACAATTGTCTAAGGAGATATAATTACAGTGAAAAACATGTCTACTCAATTGAAGTGAAATCTTATTTTCAGATGATGCTGGAGAAATAGTGCAAGAAGTCTCCCAACACCAGGTTAAAGTCCAACAGGTTTATTTGGTAGCAAATACCATATCCGAAAGCTTATTGCTACCAAATAAACCTGTTGGACTTTAACCTGGTGTTGTGAGACTTCTTACTGTGTTCACCCCAGTCCAACGCCGGCATCTCCACATCAGGAGAAATAGTGACCAGTGAATGTAAAAGCCACGATCCTGTGCTGGTGTACTAATTAGGATAGCGTGTAGCTAAGAATCAACAAGTTGTAATAGCAATGTGAAATGACAGACGGGATGCTGGCTCACTACTCATCCCATAATATGCTCACTTTTGTATTCCATTATCTCCCAGGCCCAGGAGACCAGCTACACCATCATCAAATCCAAAGAGACTGAGATTGTTGTCGATGGCCTGAAACCCACCACAGTGTTCATCTTCCAGATACGAGCTCGTACAGCAGCAGGATATGGGGGCTACAGCCGTAAATTTGAATTTGAAACCAGTCCAGTCTGTAAGTCATTTTATTTACTGTCGTTACTGACAGTTGCGAAGGAAGTTTCTGCAAATCAATAATGAGCTTTTTGCCAGCCCTGCCTTTGCAGTCGCACCGTCTTTCAGGGAATCTATAAATTAAAGTGTCAGTCATTTTATGTGAACTTGACAGAGCCAGATGCAAAGATTAAAAATGCAATCCGAGCAAATCATCACTTTAAATATTGCATTATGAATCTGATACAAGAGAAATTATGGGAGCAATAAATATGCATAGCAACTGAAAATAAAAGGCATTTCCATCAGAAGAGGGAAATGAAGCTTCTTATAAAAGGCTCCATGTCAACTTGTGTGTTTGCACAGTTGAGATAAATCAAGGTCAAATCACATTAACACAATTAAACACATCAGTTCCTTCAAGAATATGAAAGTCTGAATTTTCCTCCGCTAACCATTGATTTTTGTGGTATAATGAGAGAGCAGTGTCAAACCTTAGGCTGCATTTTTCCACTCCCCTCAGGACTCCAACATCGGAATCAAATGAATGTCCTTAGCCCTCACTCACTGGCAGCACTTAATGACTCAATCTTCCCAGAGGCAGCTCCTAATTGGTTGCCTCCCTGCCTGCAGTCCTATTAAAGGACCACTGCTGGGACAGGTCAAATGTTGCAAGGGAGGTGCCATCGGTGGTGTTCACTTAAAGGTACATTTTCCAGGGCCAAAGCCATTAGGCTTATCGAAGCAGAGGCTCCGGTGGCCACCCACCCAAAGTGCATGTGTCTCATTAAGCCCTGGCCTAGGCCCCCTGATTTTCCAGCCTCCCACTATGCCTTCAAGCTCACAATCACACAGATGAAGAAAGTCAGCCTCTTGCTTCAGCCACATGCATCGTGACAGGCAAGTTCAGCGACGGCCACTGCGCCCTACTACATGGAAATGGCAGCAGCTGCCCAGAGAGAAAGAACAGTTCAGGCCAATATTTTCCCATTCTGCTGTCTGACCAGCGTTTTATTTCCCCTTTTGATTGATTTTTACTTCTGGGTGGACGATTATTTGTTATAAGGACCAGATTTTCCTCAGTTAAAGCTTTTGTAGCTATCAGTGATTGAGAATGCTTCAAGGGAAACATTGTTGTGGGGTGGCTTGTAGGGCCAATCTCACTTCACAGAAAGCAAATTCTGCATGTTGTGCTCGACACCGAGAGAACTCTCATGATTCTTGGACAGTGACTCACTCACAGCTGCCACAGAGGAACCTCGACATTTAGAAAATTGACTCTTTGAGGTCAAAGGGTACCCACAGATGACCTGGCTGACGGTGCCCATTTGTTGGCCACATATTGCAGCTGAGGAGAGATACGATGCAACACATTCCATTACAAAGTCCTTAATAGAGCAAAGTGTTGGCCTCCTGAAGATGATTTTCTGATGTTTGGAGGGGCAGGCGAGACTCTCCAATATTCACCACAGAGTGTCCCGCATGATTGCTATTTCCTCAGAGTTGCAAAGGGAATGTATTGCCTGACAGAGACAATGAGGAACTAGACATCTCCTTGGCCAAGAAGGACATTAAAGAGGATGGCTCTGAGGAGGGCAAGGAATAGATAAGATAGAAGCAGTGAAGTTGTTTCCACTGGCGGGTGAAACCAGAACTAGGGGGCATAGCCTCAAAATAAGGGGAAGCAGATTTAGGACTGAGTTGAGGAGGAACTTCTTCACACAAAGGGTTATGAATCTGTGGAATTCCCTGCCCAGTGAAGCAGTTGAGGCTGCCTCATTGAATATTTTTAAGGCAAGGATAGATACATTTTTGAACAGTAAAGGGATTAAGGGTTATGGTGAGCGGGCAGGTAAGTGGAGCTGAGTCCACAAAAAGATCAGCCATGATCTTATTGAATGGCGGAGCAGGCTCAAGGGACCAGATGGTCTACTCCTGCTCCTAGTTCTTATGTTCTTATGTTCTTATTCAGACGAGCCTTGTGCGGATGCTATTGCATGGGCACAAAGTGTCAGATGTGCCTGTGTCAACCTCAATCCAAGATTCTAGGAGAAATAAGGGTATGAGAAATTTTCATAATCGAAGTTTCCTGCAGCTTTCAAAGCATGGGATGCCCTCACACTTTTACTCTCAGTTTAAATAGCTCTAGAAAGGTCAAACATCTCACAATGATCCTGAAAATATCACTAGTCAAAGTATGCCCGAGTGGTGGGATTATCCTTGGAAGGGAGATTATGTGACAACTTTGGAAAGTGATTAGCACATCCTTAGTGCACATCCTTATGCACCTCACTATAGTGCAGTCCTTTCACCCATGCCCTCAGTGGGCATGGCAGTTTTTAAGCAGGTGAAATTACAAATAACGCATGGGTGCACTCATATAAGAATGACACCAACTCAGCAAGGCAGCCCAAATCCATATAGTATTCCTTAATATTTTGCGATTGGATGTCTCAAGCAGGAGCAACATCCAGAGAACTCCATCTGTCTCATTGCCAGCTCTCACCATTGTTTCACATTGAGCTACAGAACACGATAGTCCCTCACACACCAGGATGCAATGACCATCAGATCTTCCTACCTATTCATAGGGCATTTCCTTATCCCACAAGGAGGGCTGACTGTCGCGTGCACTATTCTTTTCTGGAGCCCATAATGAATATTTAGTGAAGTGGCATTGAGGAATGTTATGCGACCTTTGAAGTTTGTTCAAATCAGCTCAAATAAATTTCTAGTGGTAAATCCACTGAAGTCGAAAACCCAGCCCAGTAGTAGAGGACATAGTAGGAGAAAAAGAGGGTTAGATTTTACCTTTTGATGTGGAAAGGACGAGTCATTGAATCAGAAAATAATTGAATCATACTGTGTAGAAGGGGCCTTTCAGCCCATCGAGTCTGTACTGACATGAGAGAAACATATGACCTCCTACCGAATCCCATTTACCAATACTTGGCCCATATCCTTGAGTCAGGCTTGTTCCTGCCTCCTGCCTGGTAGTGCCTGCCCACACTATTTTCATGGCTGGGTGGTGGTGATGACAGTAAGAAGTTTAACAACACCAGGTTAAGTCCAACAGGTTTATTTGGTAGCAAAAGCCACAAGCTTTCAGAGCCTTAAGCTCCTTCTTCAGGTGAGTGGGAATTCTGTTCACAAACAGGGCATATAAAGACACAAACTCAATTTACAGAATAATGGTTGGAATTCGAATACTTACAGCTAATCAAGTCTTAAAGGTACAAACAATGTGAGTGGAGAGAGCATTAAGATAGTTTAAAGAGATGTGTATTGTCTCCAGACAGGACAGCCAGTGAGACTCTCCAAGTCCAGGCAAGCTGTGGGAATTACAGATAGTGTGACATGAACCCAATATCCCGGTTGAGGCTATCCTCATGTGTGCGGAACTTGGCTATCAGTTTCTGCTCAGCGACTCTGCGCCGTCGTGTGTTGTGAAGGCCGCCTTGGAGAACGCTTACCCGAATATCAGAGACCGAATGCCCGTGACCGCTGAAATGCTCCCCGACGGCGCAGAGCCTCTGAGCAGAAACTGATAGTCAAGTTCTGCACACATGAGGATGGCCTCAACCGGGATATTGGGTTCATGTCACACTATCTGTAATCCCCACAGCTTGCCTGGACTTGGAGAGTCTCACTGGCTGTCCTGTCTGGAGACAATACACATCTCTTTAACCTGTCTTAATGCTCTCTCCACTCACATTGTTTGTACCTTTAAGTCTTGATTAGTTGTAAGTATTCGCATTCCAACCATTATTCTGTAAATTGAGTTGGTGTGTCTTTATATGCCCTGTTTGTGAACAGAATTCCCACTCACCTGAAGAAGGAGCTTAAGGCTCCGAAAGCGTGTGGCTTTTGCTACCAAATAAACCTGTTGGACTTTAACTTGGTGTTGTTAAACTTCTTACTGTGCTTACCCCAGTCCAACGCCGGCATCTCCACATGGTGGTGATGAGCCAGAGTTACCAAGGTTCAGGAATGGAGATGGCAGGTACCAATGCAGGGATTTTAGGAGACCCACCTCCATTTGCTGGAACATGGGCCAGTTTTGTACATGAGTGTTAGACACTCAAGCCTTCATCTCCCCGCCCAAACCCCCAAGCTCCTCCATATGCCTTCTCCATAACCCTTGTTACCACATCTCCTCTACTCTCTCCACACAGCGTGCCCCCACATCTGCCATGCTCCCACATCCCTTGTCCCTCCACATCCCCTGCCCCCTAAACCCTTTCTATATCCACCATAATCCAAATAACCCCACCCCAGTTCCCCCAAATCCCAAGCCACAATTATATCCCATTGTCCCCTCATGCACACTAATCCAATATCCACTATAGACAGAACTCATTAGTCTGCTAATAACATTAGGAAATCTTTGAAATGCTCATGCAACTGTCAAAATAAACAAACAGCCATTCAAACTCCACTAGGAAAAGACAGACACCCAGCCATTTAAACTCCACTTGAAAAAATGTCATCCAATTAAATGGTCACAAAGCTTTCAAAATAAACAGATAGTTATTCAAAAACAATTTTAAAACATAGTCCTATTAGGAACACATAAATCTGTCAATCTTAACAAATCTCACCATCCCCTTGACAGCTTTATGAACACTCATTGCTAAGCTGAGTCCATTAGGAATTTGGAGCTCATCCAAGTATTCATAATATGTTTTCATTGCACATCAGTGTTCATAAATCTTTCTGTAATGAATAGATTAAACATGTTGAAGCACTAGAACAGATGGCCATTTGTTGTATTGCTTCCATCACAGAATCACAGAATTGTTCTTGCACAGAAGAAGGTCATCAGCCTGTCATGTCTGCACCAGCTCTCCAATTGAACATTCTGACTTTGTGCCATTGGTCTGTCTTGTCCCTATGGACATTAGATTATTATTTGGATAGAACCAATGTTCTCTTGAATGCCTCAGTTGAACTTACACTTCCAGGTAATACATAGTTTCTCCCTATCTACTCTCTCCAGTCCCCCTCATGATTGTCAAAATCTCTATCAAATCTCCTCTTAGCTTTCTGTCCAAGGAAAATAGTCCCAACTTCTCGAAACTATCCTTATAACTAAAGTATCTCATCCCTGCACCCACTCTTGTAAACCTCTTCTGCAATCTTCAATGTGTTCACATCCTTCCTAGAGTGTGGTGCCCAGAACCGTACACAATCCTACAGCTGAGGTCTAACTAGTATCCTTGTAAGTTTAGAATAACCTCCTTTAGAATAACCTCCTGTACTCTATATCCCTATTAATAAAACCCAGGGTAATTTATACTTTATTAACTGTTCTTTCCACCTGTCCTGCCATCTTCAATGATCTATGCACATATACACTCAGGTTCTTCTGCTCCTTCACCCCATTAAGAATTTTATCCTTCGTATTATATTGTCTCTCCATGTCATTCCTACCAAAATGCATCGTTTCACACTTCAAAAGCTGAAAAGATGGCTGAATTGTCAATCATTGAAAAGATAAAAGCATAAGGTGCAATTGCCATGGTAAAATCTGAATCACAACACTCTTTAATACAAAATAGTACTTCATCCAGTGGTGAAATTAATCTGAAGACCTTTCCACATTCGCAGTGTCAGTAAATTTAATGGTCACTTACCTTTTCTAAGCAAATCTCTATCATTAATCACATTGTTATAAACATATTTATCGCACAGCATTTCATTATAACACGCAAAGTTAGAAACAATGGTCAAAAAGGTTCCTGACTCCAGATAAGACATCCCCCAAGATTCACCATACCTCTGAGCTTGTGTGAATCACATCTGCTTCAGAAGCCTTCCAAAACTAGACAGATTCCATGAAAATTGCAAGGGGATCTGAAATCGTCACTTTGCAATGGAGCAGCCAGTGTCGGGTTTGCTGCATGCAGTCTTGCACTCTCAAAAGTGCTGGATGATGGGAATAGGATGGAAATCCTGGAATCGGGTTCCATCCATCTCTTCTGCCTGCATTGGGATGTCAAATTCTGGCCCAAAGTGCCCGTCACGTTTTCTACTTTTACAAATGCTGACACCATCATAAGCTTCAAAAGTGATGGAATGTCCCAGAATGTTGAATAGCGCTTTCTAGGGAAACAATAATGTTGAAATGCCATTTATTTTTATTCATGAGTGTTTAACATTTTATAAGATGCTGACAGATAATTTACTGTTACAGAAAAAATTGTTTTACACATGCAAATTACTCTTTCATGTGAAACAATACTTTGGTTGTGAAGTTATATCTCATGTCCACAGAGCAAGTGTTTCATCATTCAGGATCGTCAAATAGAATATATTTTTGGCTGTCAGGGCTATAAAGGTTTTTCTCTTCAAAGTGTTATTAATAAATCGAGGCATGTCAGGACAGTTTCCTTATGCATTTGTAATATTTGCTTCTTCATTTTCTGTTTCCAGCTTTACCTGCCAGTGCTCAGAGTCAGGTACCAATCATCGCCGTTTCCGTGGCAGTGGGCATGATCCTACTGGCAGTGGTGTCTGGCCTGTTACTTAGCGGAAGGTACGAGAAATATGATTGTCCTGCTATATGTCTGGTGATAATGAACACAGTTGTTGCAAGGAACACACTAAATTGCCAAATATCTATGTTGCCTCAGATTGTTTCACAGATATTGGGCAAGATTTTGATGGGACTGAAAATTCCTGCCCAAAGTCAACATATTTTTGGCCACTCTCCATATTTTCCAGTCCTGCCAGTGCCGATTCCTGCTGTGGGTGGGTCTGCAAAGTCCCAGCCCATGTTTCTTTTGTTGATGAAAGATTTGAAAGGAAAAAAAAATTGGTCTCAAATTTACTGTTTTTTTGTAAACTTTGGTCATATGTTCAGATTATTGGCAATTTTATGGATGGATTCCAATTCCACCCGACCATAAATACAGCATTGCAATTTCTGACATGTCTGAAGATTTTCACTTTGCAAATTCATGCTGCTGAGAGTGCATTATTATACTATGAAATAAAGAATAATGGTGTTTGGTTCCTCAGATCCAATGACAATGAAAGGTCAGGTGTTACATCTTGGTCAGTGTGGAGTAAGGAGGTGATAGGGCAGGTGTTACACCTTGGACAGTGAGGAGAGAGGAGATCAAAGGGCAGGTGTTACACGTTGAACAGTGAGGCACAAAGAGAGTGAAAGGGCAATGATACACATTGGACAGTGAGGAGAGAGGAGCAAATAATTTCCTCCAGGGATGGGGGACCTTCGTATGGGGCACTTTTGCTGATGGCCGAAGAGACTAATCTGCGAGAGACAGATTCTGTCACTCGTGCTGCAATTGCCCTGGTTATCAGGTGTCGTTGTGGGTTGTTCTTTTCAGTGTTGGTGCTTGTTGCCAAGCTGCTGTAATCACTGTTCATCGTGGCGGCACATGCTGACCTGCAGGTGATGTCGCCATTTTTCTCTGTCATCAGCTAGTGCCTCCCAGATGTGAAAATCAATGTGCAGGGCCTATGTGAAATGCTCGATCAGGATTTTTGTCCTCTGGCTACCTCGCCAGACAGAAAATCCTTAGATAGGCAACAATCCATCATTTTGCAAATGTGGCCAAGCTATTGAATTTACCTATGCTTGATGAGTGACACCATAGTGGGAGAACTGCTACTTTCATGATTTTGAAATGCCCAGAATATTTTCCAAAAAGCAGAGATTAAAGATGTTAAGCTTCCTCTCTTGATAGCTGTACATTGTTGATTTTTAAAATTGATTTGATTTATTATTGTCACATGTATTAGTATACAGTGAAAAGTATTCTTTCTTGCGCACTATACAGACAAAGCATACCATACATAGAGAAGGAAAGGAGAGAGTACAGAATGTAGTGTTACAGTCATAGCCAGGGTGTAGAGAAAGATCAACTTAATGCGAGGTAGGTCCATTCAAAAGTCTGATGGCAGCAGGGAAGAAGCTGTTCTTGAGTCGGTTGGTACATGTCCTCAGACTTTTGTATCTTTTTCCTGATGGAAGAGAGTATGTCCGGGGTGCGTGGGGTCCTTGATTATGCTGGCTGCTTTTCCGTGGCAGCAGGAAGTGTATGGGAGTCAATGATGGGAGGCTGGTTTGCGTGATGGACTGGGCTTCGTTCACAACCCTTTGTAGTTTTTTGCAGTTTTGGGCAGAGCAGGAGCCATACCAAACTGTGATACAACCAGAAAGAATGTTTTCCAAGATGCATCTATAAAGGTTGGGAAGAGTCATAGCAGACATGCCAAATTTCCTTAGCCTCAACATGGTGCTGAGAACACAGGCCTTACAAACCATCAGCTTGCTCCTCAGAGTCAGCTTGCTGTTATTCCTTAATACTTATAGTCGGGGAGAAGAATTAGAGGTTGACTGCGAGGTGACAGTGAATATTTGACATACACATGGCTAATGATCCCCCTCTGCTATCTAGCCACACAAAGACTGCTTGCCTGTGATGCGGGCCATGCAGCAACAGAGAACAACATAAACTAAGCCATCGGGGTCCTGAAGTAACATTTTCACTGTTGGTCTGCTCATAGGGAGACTTCCAGCACTCAACAGAGCTTAGGCCCAAGTTTGTGTCTACGACATGCTCCACAACCTAGCTTTCATAACCAGGAATTTGGGGACCATCTCAGGAGGAGGGTGGGCAAGAAATGGAAGAGGAAGAGAATGAGGAAGAGGTATCAGGGAGGAGGCATTCAGGATTTCTTCACTCCAGACAGGGTCACTGTGACCAGATATTCAGACTACGATTCCCCTAAAATGTTATCCAACACCACAGTTGATTTAAAATTTCCTACCTTTCACTTAATCTGCAATGTAACATCATAGTGTCTCTTCGGTCTAAATGCTCAAATAAAAGCAATTGACAAAAATTGAATTGTTAGAGCACCTTTCAATACCACAGGGAATCCCAAAGTTCTCTGCAGGCAATTAATTACTTTGAAGTGTATCACTGTTGTAATATAAGTAACGTGGTGACCAATTTGCAAACAGCAAAGTGATAGTGACCAGATACTCTGTGTTTGTGGTGTTGATTGAGGCATACCTTTTTACCAAGACATTGGCGATAACTCCCCTGCGCTTTTTCAAAATGGTACCAAAGGATCTTTTATGTCTACTTGAGAGGGCAGGCAGAGTTTATCATCTTTTCTCAAAGTTGCCACCTCTGACAGTGCAGCATTCTCTCAGCGCTGCTCTAGAGTTTCAGTCTAGATCTTTGCACTGGAGTGCCACCTGAAGCCACGCTCTTGTGATTCCAAAGCAACAGTGTTACTAACTGAGCCCTAGCTGGCAATAAGATAGTAACTTTACCCTACAACACGAGCACTAATATGAACAGAATTGAGCTATTCACCCATGTGCTTTTCCTCGTGAGTGTCTTGCAGGCACCTTCATCTGTCCTCGTGTTCCTACATAGTGCTACCCCAGAGGGTGCGACATGATTTTCACTGGTAGATGCTGCAAATGACCTTGCAGGATAGCTCTGGGCTTTTTGACTGCATTACATCAGCATGGGCAGCAGCAGTCTGGACTCGCAAGCTGAGGGGCAACAGCAGGGACCCTGACAGAGTAGCAGTAGTGACTGCTGTCATTCTGAGAGAGGGCATCAGGTACATGCACCACAGAGCCATAGTCACTCCTGGGTTAGTGCCTCAGGGTTAGTGTGTCGGTCTTCACGGTGGAAGACACAAATAGTTTGCCGAATATTAGAGATTGAGAGTTGGTGGGAGGGGAGGTCCTTAATACAATTACTGTTACTAAGGAGGTGGTGCTTCGTAGACTAATAGGACTGAAGGTAGACAAGTCCCCGGGCCCGGATGGAATGCATCCCAGGGTACTGAAAGAAATGGCTGAGGTAATAGCAGATGCGTTAGTAGTAATTTATCAAAATTCACTGGACTCTGGGGTAGTGCCGGCTGACTGGAAAACAGCTACTGTTACGCCGCTGTTTAAAAAAGGAAGTAGACAAAAGGCAGGTAACTACAGGCCGGTTAGCTTAACGCCCGTAGTTGGGAAGATGCTAGAGTCCATTATTAAAGAGGAAATAACAGAGCACCTGAATAAGAATGGTTCGATCAAGCAGACGCAGCATGGATTCATGAAGGGAAAGTGGTGTTTGACGAATCTACTGGACTTTTATGAAGATGTGACTAGTGCGGTTGACAGAGGGGAACCGGTGGATGTGGTGTTTTTAGATTTCCAGAAGGCGTTCGATAAGGTGCCTCACAAAAGGTTGCTGCAGAAGATTGGGGTACACGGAGTTAGGGGTAAGGTGTTGGCGTGGATTGGGGATTGGCTATCTAACAGGAAGCAGAGAGTTGGGATAAATGGGTGCTTTTCTGGTTGGCAGTTGGTGACCAGTGGCGTGCCGCAGGGATCGGTGCTGGGGCCTCAATTGTTTACCATTTACATAGATGATCTGGAGGAGGGGACTGAATGTAGGGTATTCAAGTTTGCTGATGACACGAAGGTGAGTGGGAAAGTGAATTGCGTGGAGGACGCGGAAAGTCTGCAGAGAGATTTGGATAGGCTGAGCGAGTGGGCGAGGATCTGGCAGATGGAATATAACGTTAGCAAATGTGAGGTTATCCACTTTGGAAGAAATAATAGTAAATTGGAATATTATTTAAATGGAGAAAAATTACATCGTGCGACTGTGCAGAGGGACCTGGGGGTCCTTGTGCACGAATCGCAAAAACTCAGTCTGCAGGTGCAGCAGGTGATCTAGAAGGCGAATGGAATGTTGGCCTTTATCGCGAGGGGGATAGAATATAAAAGCAGGGAGGTCTTGCTGCAACTGTACAAGGCACTGGTGAGGCCGCAACTGGAGTAGTGTGTGCAGTTTTGGTCCCCTTATTTGCGAAAGGATATATTGGCCTTGGAGGGAGTGCAGAGAAGGTTCACCAGGTTGATACCGGAGATGAGGGGTGTAGCTTATGAGGAGAGATTAAACAGATTGGGTCTGTACTCGTTGGAGTTTAGAAGGATGAGGGGTGATCTTATAGAGACATATAAGATAATGAAGGGGCTGGATAGGGTAGAGGTGGAGAGATTCTTTCCACTTAGAAGGGAAACCAGAACTAGAGGGCACAGCCTCAAAATAAGGGGGGGCCGGTTCAGAACAGAGTTGAGGGGGAACTTCTTCTCTCAGAGGGTAGTGAATCTCTGGAATTCTCTGCCCATTGAAGTGGTGGAGGCTTCCTCGTTGAATATGTTTAAATCACGGGTAGATAGTTTTCTGATCGATAAGGGAATTAGGGGATATGGGGAGCAGGCGGGTAAGTGGAACTGATTTGCTTCAGATCAGCCATGATCTTGTTGAATGGCGGGGCAGGCTCAAAAGGCCAGATGGCCTACTCCTGCTCCTATTTCTTATGTTCTTATGAATCTTTTGGAGGACAGATAATTAGACTCTGGTAGGATTGTAGCACTGAGATGCAGAGCCATCATTGCAGCAGTCTGAACTTGCAAGGCTCCAAGCATGGATCTTATGATCTCAGTCTGACCCTCCAGGGTAACACTGAGACCATTGGATAGCTTCTGCCTCTGCAGCAATGGATGGTAAGACATCAGCCCCCTGTGCTGCTTCATGGGTGTATTCACAAGTGCTGCCTCAGAATTAATCATTACATAAATGCTGGAAAGGATAGGCCAAGTGGTTGTGCTTGATTGGAGCTGCACTCCTGCACGCTGCTGGCTAGTGCCAATGGGCTAGCTGGCAGGTCTGCCAATGCATCACAGATAACAGTGTGTGAGACCATCAGCATTCTCCTGTGTGCGCCCCCATTCCCTCCACCCACGCCCCACCCCACCCCTACCCCTTTGAAGCTCATGTGTTAATCCCAACTCTATACTCCCCTGAAAGGTACACAGAGCCACTTTGTGAGTTGATGGCCTCGAGTGTCAGATCCAGTGATGGCGCTTCTACATCATGAGTCTGCGGCGGTGACCAGGCTCCACTCTTGTCTCTGCTTTCCCCCCCATGCTGCATTTACCCTCCTTCCAACCATTTATCCGAGAAGCTGGATATCATTCTGCTTTTTCCTGCAACAACTGAAATGTTTACCTCCACCTTGCCAGTCAGTTAGCGCTGCCAGCCATTAACTTCCTAGGAGTAAAGGAAAAGAACAAGAGTTGGAAACTTGTGAGGCTATTTCTAGCCCTTTAATAGTTGCCCCGGGGACATGTCAGAACCCTGCCAATGACCTGATCTCACATTTTGGATCTGGTGTACTTGGCACTGGATGAACCAGGCATGCTGGAGTAGTTCCAGTTCTGGGTGGGAATTACTCCAGAGAGATCCCATTTCTGTGATATGTAGGCACACAGAATTGACTTAATATGGTTACTGATTTTTACATGAGGTCAGCTAAAATGGTCGTGGAATTTAACCTCCATACCATAACGTACAACCACCCACTGTGCTTTGTTATAATTCATGGAAACCAAAGCGTACTGGTCAGTACGTCTGACATACAACTGCAGTACGGTGCATCCATGTACGATGACTAGTAAAGGTATCTGTATCAGAGAAAAGTACACTGAAAAATACTCAATAGAATAAGATGAATGTTACTAATTAAACTGAAAACTGTTTTTTAATATATAAACCTGAAACTATTTTGTCAAATTTATTGAGCAAGGATAGTAACGCAAATGTTAATATCAGTGAATCTTCCTGATAATACTAGATGCCTGTGGCTCTGACTCCATCAACCTTTCTTGCTTTTTATTCAGGTTGAGCCAGTTGACTCTCTACCTCAGGGAACCTATTCAAGCAAGCCATAGCTTTAAATTTCAAATCCCATCTACTTCGATGCAAATTAATTTCTCTTTCTCTTTGCTTCAGGCAAGCTTTCCTGGTGAAGTAGTTCATTTAGTTGCAACAGTGCCTAAGGTTCCAACTGGGAAAAGAGAAGAGTTCTTCCTCCAAATGCCATGGCAAGTGGTAGTGCAGAGGAATGGGGGACTTGGGGTTCGGACATCAAGGAGAAAGGTTTTTGTTAGACTTTATCCTGTTGTCCACTGTCCGCCATTTCACAGCTGGACTCAAATGCTCTGAACAGAAATGAGTAAGGGCCACATTTTGGATGCTAGTGTTGTGCCTGCCGCACAGTCTGTTTTAACCCTTATACGCTGGACAAATAACTGCGAGTAGACGTCTTATTAGTACAACCAATATTTATTTAAGACACACAATCAATAATCACCCATCCAACCAACAATAAGTTTTATGTCACATAAAATACTAGAGTTTAAGTCCAATACAAGACCTTGACTTAACTTTGCGTGACTGGCAAGTACCCAAGCAGATATTGGCCTTGATCTGTGCGCTGGTCTCGGTCGTCCTCTGCGTAGTCTGGTCCTTTGGTCTGGTCTGGCACTCTGACTCTGGTCTTCCTTCCTTCTCAGGTGTGGTGGCTCTCCTCATGCTGGTCGTCGCTGGCGATGGTCACCGTTGTTGAAGCCCGTTCATGGGGTCAGAGGGAGAGAGAGATTCTTGATTGTGCAGCACCCTTTATACCCCGTTGGGTTTCGCGCCCCTTTTGGCCATTGCCAATCAATCGATCAGGACTTGATCAGCCTATCGATAAAGTCCAATCGGATGCTGCCACACCAATCCCTGGGTGTGTCCCCAACGGCCATGTCTGTAGGTGCTGGGGGCACGTAGAATACACACCTCCCTCACAAATAAGGGGTTACAGCGCCCCTATGTCTGGTAAACAACCCAGTTTGACCAGAAAGTCTTTTTTGTCTTGGAGATGACCCATATCCTGTGTATTCACTCGTCTGGGTTGCAGCCTGTTTATCTCTGTCTTTTAGGCTGCAGCCTGTCATTTTAGTTCTTGCCCAATTGTCCCAGAGTGCTTTACAAATCGCCATTTTAGACGGCCCGTTTGGCCACACTAGTTTTGCCTCATAACCTTGCCTCTGAATCAGAAACAACTCCAGAGAATTGAATGTATAATTTTGGCAGACATTTCAATGCAATACTGAAGGAATGCTCAGAGGTGTTGTATTTGAATGACATGTGAATCCGATGGCGGCATAATGGGTCAGCACTGCTGCCTCACAGTGCCAGGGACCCGGGTCCAATTCCGGCCTCAGGCCACTGTCTGTATGGAGTTTGCACTTTCTCCCCGTGTCTGCGTGGATTTCTGCCAGGTGTTCCGGTTTCCTCCCACACTCCAAAGATGTGCAGATTAGGTTGATTGGCCGTGCTAAATTGACCCTAGCATCAGGGGGATTAGCAGTGTAAATGTGTGGTGTTAGGGGAATAGAACCAGATGGGATTGTGGTTGGTACAGACTCAATAGGCCAAATGGCCTCCTTTTGCACTGTAGGGATTCTATGATTCTCATCGACTCTCAGCTCAGCGTAAAAGATCTCATGTCTCTCTTTGTGGAAGAGCAGGGCCAATATTTTCCCTCAAAACAGAGGACCTATTTATTTGCTTATTGTAGACAAATCAGTTTGCTGCTGTTTTGCATAGAATCATAGAAACCCTACAGTACAGAAAGAGGCCATTTCGCCCATCGAGTCTGCACCGACCGCAATCCCACCTAGGCCCTACCCCCATATCCCTACATATTTACTCGCTTACTCGCTTACTCCCTCTAACCTACGCATCTCAGGACACTAAGGGGCAATTTTAGCATTGCCAATCAGCCTAACCCGCACATCTTTGGACTGTGAGAGGAAACCGGAGCACCCGGAGGAAACCCACGCAGACACGAGGAGAATGTGCAAACTCCACACAGACAGTGACCCAAGCCGGGAATTGAACTCAGGTCCCTGGAGCTGTGAAGAAGCAGTGCTAACCACTGTGCCACCGCGCCGCCCTTTTGAATACATTTGTGGGATGTAAGTGTCATTGGCTGGGCCAGTATTTATTCTCCATCCCTAATTGTCCTTGAACTGAATGGCTTGCTCGGCCATTTCAGAATCAACCACATTGCTGTGGATTTGGAGTCATGTGTGGGCCAGTTAAGGGATATTAGTGAACCGGATGAGTTTTTAATGACAATGGTTTCATGGTAATTATTAGACTTTTAATTCCAGAACCCACGTCCTGGCACATTACCCTGGATATCCGGATTACAGGTCCAGGGACAATGCCGCTTTACTAGCAGCTCCCCATTTCCTCCATTACATCAATGATTATAATTGAAGAGGACTTCATTGATTGTAAAGTTCTTGCCCACATCTAAAAGACAATCAGGGTTGTGCATGTTCTGGTCTAAGGTTATTAGTATTCAAAGAGAGAACAACTTATCTGGAACACATTGGAAATTACCCTTTAGCTTGTGATTGTGGCAGTCAAATTGGTCAGTGATTTTTTTTTCAAAATGACATTCTGAGGGGGATAGATACTGGGATGACAATGACTCCACACCCATGGAATGGTGGCAGCCTTACCTCTTCATGCTGCCTGCCCAATATCGTAATTTCTATGTGCAGCCAACACTAATCGTGTTGTTGATTAGCTACATGTGTCAGCATGGGATAGCCCAAAGATGTTACTTGCTCGTACTACTTATAGTTAGTTTGCACTGCTTAAAACAAGTCTAAGAACATAAGAACATAAGAAATAGGAGCAGGAGTAGGCCATCAAGCCCCTCGAGCCTGACCCGCCATTCAATAAGATCATGGCTGATCTGAAGTGGATCAGTTCCACTTACCCGCCTGATCCCTATAACCCCTAATTCCCTTACCGATCAGGAATCCATCTATCCGTGATTTAAACATATTCAAAGAGGTAGCCTCCACCACTTCAGTGTGCAGAGAATTCCAGAGATTCACCACCCTCTGAGAGAAGAAGTTCCTCCTCAACTCTGTCCTAAACTGACCCCCCTTTATTTTGAGGCTGTGCTCTCTAGTTCTAGTTTCCTTTCTAAGTGGAAAGAATCTCTCCACCTCTACCCTATCCAGCCCCTTCATTATCTTATAGATCTCTATAAGATCCCCCCTCAGCCTTCTAAATTCCAACGAGTACAAACCCAATCTGCTCAGTCTCTCCTCATAATCAACACCCCTCATCTCTGCACCTCATGAAGGGGAGATGCATTGTTGATGGAGCTGGAGTCCCTTGTGAGCTGAATCCTACCAAGGAAAGAGGAAAAAGTAACTGAACATGGGAGAGAATACATCTTCTAATGCCATATCCTACCTAGAGCATTGACAGCAGCAGCCACACCTTAATATCCCCATCACTCACCTACAGTCAACCTCTCTCAATGAGGATTCATACCTAAAATTCATATGCTCTACCTCTTTCATAGCACTTAGCCACACTTAGTGGTATTATAAGACTCAGACCCACATCTCGGCTTGCATCCGCTGTCAACTGTTCAACCATGACAATCACAACACCCAAACAGATTGCATTACTGACACGCTTCCCTTTTCCTTTTTCAGAAGAAGTTGGTGCACAACGTGTGGCTGCAACAACTAACCTAATGGTGATAAACATGCCTGCATGTTCTAACTCACATGGAGGAGCATTAGTAGAATGACCAGTGTTGAGGCAGTGGGGTTGAATCCATTGAAGGTGATGGTCTACTCATACCAAATCCTCCTTCTTACATCCCGCTTCCCCCTCATCCCACAAGCGGAGGTGATGGCCTTGTGGTATAATCGTTAGACTATTAATCCAGAAACTCAGTTGATGTTCTGGGGACCTGGGTTCAAATCCAGCTATGGCAGTTGGTGGAATTTGAATTCAAATTAAAAAAATCTGGAACTAAAAATCTACTGATGACCATGAAACCATTGTCGATTGTCGAAAAAACCCATCTGGTTCACTAATGCCCTTTAGGGAAGGAAATCTGCCATTCTTACCTGGTCTGGTCTATATGTGACTCTAGAGCCACTGCAATGTGTTTTACTCTCAATTGCCCTCTGAACAAGGACAACTAGGGATGAGCAATAAATGCTGGCCGGCCAGCAACTTCCATGTCCCACGAATGAATAAAAAAATACAAACATTTCTGACTTGCAAGTCACAGCTGGTGAAAGCATGCACTTTTAACTTTCCCCTTACCTCTCACCTTTAACCCTTTTTCCATTCAGATACCAAAAACTGCAGTCTGTCTAGGCAGTGAAAGTAGATGAAGAAGACACTGATGATGAAAGCACATCCAGACATATGAATTAGAAGCAGGAGTAGGCCACTCAGCCCCTCTGAGCCTGCTGTGCCATTCAATAAGATCATGGCTAATCTGATTTTCACCTCAACTTCTCCCTACGCCTGATAAATTTCACCCCCTTGCTTATCAAGAACCTATCTCTGCCTCCTAAATATTTAAGGATTCTGCTTCCACCTCATTTTGAGGAAGAGAGTTCCACCATCACTTGACATCACAGCCATAGCCACCAGCTCAGGTACTGACACTATGGATGTCTTAGAGGCAGGATCTGCATGTGGTGAGAAAGTGGGCACAAGTGCATTCCAGCCGGGCATGGAGAATGTTGCAGGTGCCATTTGGTCAGAGGTCAAGGTTACACAGCTGGTCAGAGGCTAAGGTCACACATGAGTTCCACTGCAGGGCACTCAGATGAGAATGGTGATTGGCCGGATGCAAAAGGAAACTAATGGGTATCCACCAAAGACAGACTTACCATTGAACACACCATGCCGCCTGGTGTCTGTGGGCACCAATCAAAGCATGGTTGCTCTGCATTTGCTGATAGGCCGATTTGAGCTTGTCAGCAGGAAGTGCAGAGTGACATCAACTCTGATTTGTCGAGTCCCCTTAGAGCAGGAAAACACCGATGAACGTTGAGGTAACTCGGAGGGAGGGAGGCAGCAGTCAAGGCGCAGATCTCCTGTGTTCACTTAACTAACCTTTTTGCGAATTGGTGAAAAAAGCCATGAGGGAGGGAGGTGGTGAGACAGGCAGCTGATTGGGAATCATCAAGGGGAGCTTGGGTGACTTGACCCACCCAGACCAGGGCTGGGTAGGCCATAGCTAGGCAGCTAGCAGTGAGACAAAGTCATTGAGGTGAGGTGCAAGGTACCATCAGGGCCGGACGAATAGGCAATAAAGCTCGAGGGAGGTGGTGAGAGAACCAGCTGGTCGGGACTCAAGGTAGCCATCATCAATAAGCGAGGGGAACGGGGCAACTCGACACCCCCCTCCCCAGGATTGAGTAGGGCAAAAAAAAGCCTGCAAAAAAAAAAGTCATATTCATTAAAATCAAGAAAGATCAGTTAATATGAAGTGACACTATCAATCTGGTAGACAAAAATGCAGAAAATTGAAGGCAAGGCACGAGGACAAAGCTAGCCAAAAAGCCAGTTTGTCATTTTACTTTAAAAAGTTTGACATATTGACCAGCGTACAAACTGCACATTTATCCTCATCCACCAAAAGTATGGTGACTTAGACTTCCAATTTCCGGAGAAACCACGCCACCTGAAAAAGTTGAACAAGAAGTGGAATCTGAAATGGCAATGGAACTGCAAGATATTTCTTCTGTTGAAGTAAGGGAAGAAAGTTACCCTGAAAAATCTTGCCTATGGTCAAAATCTGTTCTCTCGTATGGTAGAATAAACCAGAAAACATGGGCAATATGGAAAATTTGAGTTTGGAAGCTAAAAACATTTTAGAATTCTCATTTTCGGAGGGTGAAGAGAAGTGGGATGACGGAAATTAGAAATTGGTTGATTTTTTTTTCAGAAACATCTAAGGCAGTCTACTGTTATGTCTGCAAATTATTTCCTAGTAAAAGAAAACAAGCATTCACTGACGGCTACTCTAACTGGAGAAATGTTGGAAGAGATATTGCCGCTCGTGAAACTTCCAAAGCTCATATTAAAGCTGTGTGCACTCATTCAAGGATGTAAATTTTCTGGAAGAATTGATTCTGTGTTATCAGTTTGAAAAAGAGTGTTCTTATTGGAGGAAACTGCTGAGATGTGGGATGGGATTTTATAGCCTCACTCGAGCGAGACTGGAATTCCCGCCCAAGATCAATGGACATTTCCGTTGTCCGCCCTACACTTCTGAGTGTCCAGAGACAAGTGTTTTGGAAATCATTACAAATTTAGGTTTAGACTTCAAAAACTGTCATGGGCAGAACTTCAATAATGCCACAAATATGGCAAGAAAATATTCAGGTCAACAAGCAAGACTGAACAATGCGAACCCCTGTGCATTATTCATCCCATCCAATCACTTCTTGAATTTAATCTGCAATGCTGCAGCTGAATCCTGTGAGAAGGCTGGTCATTTTTTTTGTCCAAAATGTGTATGCCTTTTTTTCAGTTTCCACATATTGGTGGAATATATTGCAATCACGCTTGGAGCAGGCAAGTAGAAAACATTTGAGAGTCAAAAGAATTTGACACCAGGTGGTCCACTCACGCAGATGCTGTTTTGGCTTTGAAAATTAACTTCGTTGACATCAAGGAAACCTTATCAGAGATGGCTGCATCAAAATCAGGAAAACCATGTGTGAAAACGCAAGCAAAATCCTTAGCAGAGATGTTTGAAACATACAAAATTGCTATTTTTATTGTTTTGTGGAACCGTTATGTCAAATAATTAACATGTCAGCAATTTGCTGCAAAATGTTGATACAACTTTATTTAATGCTGCACAATTGTTAGCCTCAGTTAAAAGTTTTATCATAGAAGTTCAAAATGACTATAGCTCGATGGAAGCAGAGGCACTCACATTAACAAAAAATGTAAGTCCCCCTGATGATGAGAAGCGTACACAATGCAAGAAATTATTTTCTGATGGAACTAGAGAAATGAAATCACTCTCAAAGAGAAAGAGAATATTATTGTTGAGACTGTCAATGTTATTTGTGACACAATAATGGTGCAGTTGCAGAGTAAGAGTTTTAACAACACCAGGTTGAGCACCAGGTGTAGTTGCAGAGTAGCAGTGAATCTCTGAAGAAAACTTGATTTATTTTGGGTGCTTTTTGACAGAAGTTTGAATGAGAATTCTAAAGGCTACTATAATAAGAAATTAAGTGAATTCTATAGGGAGGACATAGACACAAATATTTTTGAATATGAAGTGAAACAATTCATTCATTTCAACGATAATGATGAGCTCTGTGCTTTGAGATTACCAGCTCATGATGGTTTGCGTGATGGTTTGCAGTCAACCTTTCCAAATGTGGAAATCATTCAGAAAATATTTTTAACAATACCTGTCACAAATGTTTCCGGCGAATGTTCTTTTTCTGTATTTAAAAGGGTTAAAGATTATTTTTGAAGTACGTTGAGTCAGGAACATTTGACGAGTTCAGCAATATTGAGTATTAAAATTGGCCTCTACAAGATTTTACCAATGATGATGTAATTCATGATTTGGTGAAGAAAAAGTGCAGAAGCAAAGCTATCCAAATTGCCATGCCAAACAGAGATGAAGCAAGAAATTCTTAAAAGTCTGCCCATCTTCGATATTCTCTTGTTTAAATTCTGTTTTACAAAATGGACCATTAATGGCTGCAGCTAGTCACATGCTGCTGGTTCTAACCAAAATCACTCTCAAGACTGGCCTTCAGAAAAGCTCCAGGACAAAGAATGGAATCCTGCAGACAGAACCACTGATATTGGATTTGGAATCTCAGGACATTTCACTCACATGAATTTACAGCACTAGCTTTTTTGAATTTGTGAGAGGAAGTTAACTTTTGAAACTGAACGAGACTGAAATATACTGAATGGCAGCGTATATATCTTGTATATATCTTGTTGCCCCTGCACTGGACCGGCTCATTCTGTCCTGCACTGGCCTGTGCTGCAGTGATGTCATCGGCTGATTTTCCATCTCATTCCTCATCAGCAAATTCCACGTTTGTCCACCTCAAAGATGCACATTGTAATATTGATCATCTTTACCATCATTCTGACAAGCGGTAAACTTGGATTTCAATTCAGCAATTATTTATACGGATGAATTTTTACAAGTTATAAAGCACTAAAGCAGTTGAGCAGTGATCAATTTGAGCATTTTGTAGCTTGCATCTTTGTGTTCTGTGGGCTGAGGGTAGGTGGGGTCAGGAGGGGTGTGACATCATTGAGGGAGGGGCATGATGTTAGTGGGGGAGGGACGTGATGTCATGGGGGTAAGCCCAGAAGTGAAGTTTAGTGCAGAGCCCCACAAAGTGTAAGTCTGCCACTGGTATACACACTGAAATACTTGGTACATTGGGAAACTTGCCCTAAAACTGTGTTCAATGTTAAGAAACCTGGCACCAGCTTGGCACAGGGCTTTATGTAGAACTTTATGCTCATCCCTTCCAGCATGGAACTGATGGCCGATTCCATCAGTGCGCATATGGAACTAAACATAGTGCAACACCTGATAGCTGGTGTCTCAGGTTCCATTGTAGCACAAACAACTTCTACCAAATGGCTGAGTGCTGAAATGGAAGTTCAGATATTGATTTACAAGTTCAGCTTGCTGTCATCTTGACTGTGGATACCAATGTTCAAAGAACTTGCAGCATGTCACAGCAGTATAGCAATATATCCTTCAACAGATTACTAGCATTGCTAAGATACTGCCCAAGGAAGTCGCAGTAACTTCATAGAAATATAAACCTGCTGTCCACTCTCAGGTAGACAACATTTGTGATCCCTCCACAGTACCCTTTCTATTACTGCCAGCCAGGCAGCCCATGTTGAATGGTACAGTCTGAAGATAGGCCTTCTAGGTCCAAAGCTGCTCAAGCAGATCCTCAAAGGCCATTTCCATCCTCCTGCACTGAATGTCATATTCACCTTGCACCAGCCATGCTGAAGCCATTGAGGTAACACTGTGTCGGAGCACTCGAAGAGACAAAGACACGCAAAAGACATGGAATGCACAAGGGGGACTAGTTTCAATGTACTTATATTATGTCATGGTTTAATTTCTAAGTTTTTTTTGGAATCAGTATTTTCTGTTGTAATTTATTTTTGCATTATGGCCAAGTGGACAACATTATAGTCAGTGACAAAGAGACAGTAAGGAGTGTTGGACTGTTGATGAATTGGACATTGATTTTCCCAAATTACAATGATGAATACTTTAAAAAAGTACTTAATTGGCTATAAATCACTTTAGGTTGTATTGCAGATGTGAAAGGTGCCTTATAAAAGCAAATCTTTCACTTTCCCCCTGTACTAGACATTATAAATGCTTATATTTGAATAATGTCTCTCTCGTTGTAACCTATTCCAGCTTGTCAACCTTATAGCCATGTGCTTTGAGGATGTCCATTTTGACTCTATGGACTGCCAGTACTAATTAGATTAATAAATTAGATTTAAATTCAGGTTGTATCACTCTTGCTGATCTTGTATTGCTTACTTTTTGATGTTTCATTTGAAAATTACCTTTTTCTAGTTCTTAATCCAGAACAGCTCAGGGTACTAGTGTTTATCAGGTGATATACAACCTCATATCCTTATTGATCTGTTCTTGGTAAAAGTAATTGATTTAATCTGTGTGGTTATGAATAACCATTTGTTACCATGTTACAGTCGATCGTTTGACAATAAATTAACCAGCTTCTCGTGTTCAGCTATCAAGAATTTTGTGCTATGTCATTTTTCCCCTGCCTCGCATGTGATAGAAGATAACTTGCTCAATAATTTATTGTCAAAATGTAGCACATTTTAATTAGCAAAAAAATCCATTTTTAAATACCCATTATTCTCAATGGCAATTTTGTCATAGTGTTACTTCTTCATCAGTTGAACTAGTCCATTTTAAGATTATTCTGGGCTTACAAAGCTCTACAGATGTCTTGAATGTCCATCAGCCAGGTTCATTATGGGTTGATCAGTTGAAGCATAGAGGACATAAAACTGTAGAAATGAAAATTTTCATCCATAATGGCACATCCATTCATCATCTCTTGAGCATCTAGTTTCTTCATTTCCGGGTGCAGATGTCTTCATCCAATAACAAGGAGCTGTGAAAGTGATTAATATCTGTGATTTATGTAGGGTAGAGGGAAATGGAACAAAACAATTTGAACGACAATTCCAAAAATATAGTTTACAAATAAAAAAAGGGCAGTTAGTTTCTGTTCTTCATTGAATATGGTTAAAGTATTAATGGTCATCATGATGGAAGTCATGATGTGGAGATGCCGGCGTTGGACTGGGGTGAACACAGTAAGAGTTTTAACAACACCAGGTTAAAGTCCAACAGGTTTATTTGATAGCAAATACCATTAGCTTTCGGAGCGCTGCTCCTTCGTGACAAAGGAGCAGCGCTCCGAAAGCTAATGGTATTTGCTACCAAATAAACCTGTTGGACTTTAACCTGGTGTTGTTAAAACTCTCACCATGATGGAACGATTAGAACCAGGAATGCTCAAGAGGCCAGAATTGGAACACTGCAGATATCTCAGAGGATTGCAGGGCTGAAGGAGATAGGAAGGAGCCAGGTATCAAGGGATTGTAAAATATGGATGAGAATTTTAAAATCGAGGCATTGCTTAACTGGGGACTAATGAAGGTCAGCAAGTACAGCAGTGATTAGTGACGAGTTTGAACCACGCAGGAGTATCAGCCAGAATTCTCCAACCTTGCCCACAGCTGGGATTATCCATTCCTGCTGCTGCGGACGGGACTTGGCAGAGCGGGACGTGCCAGACCGCGAATTCCAAGCCATAGTTTTAGATTACCTCAAGTTTACAAAGTGCAAAATGTGGGAGGCCAGCCAGGAATGCTGTATGTTGGAGTCGTCAAACATGGAGGGAACAAAGGCATGAATAAGAGTTTCACCATCACTAAATCTGACTGAATTTATGCAGTAAAATTAGCTGAAGCAACTGCACTTGCCCACTTAACAAATGAATCTTTTTCATTGTTGAAACATTTAAAATGTTCACATTTGGTCACATTGTTCCAACAAATTTATTTTAAATATGTCACATTACATTTTAAGGGCTGTTTTAATGAGGAAAAGAGGGAGGAAAAAGGAACTGGTCATATGTCCTTTTGCTTCAGTTTACGAAGGATAACTGACCTTTCTTTGCTGATTGAGAGATGGTTACAAGATTCCCGCTCTCTAGCTCTTTCCTCTATCATGACTAGTCAAGTTAGTAGAACAGGTATTAATGATACTCGGTAAACTAATTTAACCTTATTAATCTGCTGCCTTCAAATGTCATGCCTAATACACCAGGTAATATGCAATTATCACTTAATGCTACATATAAAATGGAATAATTCAGAACGTAATTTATCTTGCTGTTGTGGAAGTGGAAGATACAGGTGATAATTCATCATACAGCTTTTCCAAAAAAAGGTTTATTTCCAATCGGTTTACTTCTCCATCGTGCTACTACTCTACCTACCTGCTGATTTCACTTAACATGATGGTTAGAATTTGGGTACACAGTTAGCAGTTTACCACAAAACAAACAAACATTTGACATCAGTCTAGTATTACATATGTGGTTCATGCAATTAGCCCTGACTTACATCTTTGCTCCTTCCTAAATATAATGCAAGATTTGCACTTTCATTCAGAGCATCGCCTGCACATTGAGGGTGATCCTCCATGTGTTGCCCTTGTTCCATTTCTTTCATGTCCTGAGTTTTTACTTCAATGGATAATAAAACTATGACTATTCTTTGAAACCTCAAAAGAAAAGAACCCGAAAAGATTAATGTGAAACAGGAGAAAACCTCAGCACTTGACCTTCAAATGAAATGTTCTCGCCATGTACTGTGAATGAAGACTAAACAGAGACCCTGTGGCATTCCATCTCTGCTGTGGTTTTATATTGCGCATTATTGTAAAGATCTTGTTGTTTGCGCTTAGTGACATTAATTTTACTGCTGGGGATATTTTTCAAATACAGTCTAATCTCTTACACAGCTGTAGCTTTTTGTACAGAGGATCTCCAGAGACTCCTCTCTGCCAAGCATGACTTTGCTGCTGAAAGCCAGAATAACAGAACAGAAGAGGCTTCGATGACAAATGCCATCCATAACTGGTTTCTGTCTAACTTACAACTTGAATTGGGAAACGTATGATTAATGGATGTTGCCTTGTTCACTTTAATCTAGGCGGTGTGGATACAGTAAAGCCAAGCAAGATCCAGACGAGGAGAAGTTGCATTTTCACAATGGTCACAGTAAGTCAGATTACAGCAAACTATATTGTGGATTTTGGGGGATCTTGGAACAAAAAAAAATTCTGGAAGAGTTCAATTAAAGTTCACCACCTAACATTTGGCTTCAAATAAAAGAAAGCAGGGAAGTTCTATTCTTTCTCTGTATTTGTTGACTTTTACAAGGTTATGTTACAGTTTGCAGATGGAGTGTCATGGAATAATCCATTTCACAGAATAATCCTATTCTGGCATTGTGCAGAAATCTTTATAGCTAGCAAATAAGAGCAGTGATGGTAATAAAACATAATTCACTCATGCCATGCTCATGTTACTAAAGACTATTCTTTCTAACTCAAGATGCAGGTTTAAATCCATTGCAGGACAACTGTAGTCTGGTACGGGGCTGATGACATAAAGTTCACAGGCAGGCCCCCAAATATCTGCAGCTGTTCCAGAATACTCCTGTCATCGCTTTGGCAAGAGTACTCCAGATTGAAAACATTAAGGGACCCAAACAAGTCAGGTCTGGTGCTGCGTTAACGTACCTTCGCTGAGGCTCAGCATGTGGTCAGTGACAGCAGCCTCACTTAGACTAGACTTGAATACTGCTGGTTCTCGGTTTTGCCTGTGGGTCCAGGCTGGATTGAAACCTGGCCTAGAATTTTAACTGCTAAGGGGAAGCAGATGCAGCTACAGTCTGGTGTTAAGACTTTGAAAGCTAAGCTGTACTCCAGAGACTTAGGCACAGAAGCTAGGTTAACAATTCAGTGCAGTAGTGAGAGAGTGCTATACTGATGCTTTCTTTTGAATGAAATATTAAATTAAAGCCCTGCCTGCCCTCTCAGCAGACATAAAATATCCCCTAGCATTTTTCAAAGAATAGCATGGAGCACTCGTGGCCCTGATGGCCAGCAATTATATCACAACCAACACCCTTGGAGTAGTTTATCTGGGCATTTATCTCAATACTAGCTCGGAGACCTTCCTGTGTGTAAATTAAGAAGTCTCACAACACCAGGTTAAAGTCCAATAGGTTTATTTGGTAGCACGAGCTTTTGGAGCGCTGCTCCTTCATCAGGTGAGTGGCGAGTTGGCTTCACAAACAGGGCATATATAGACACAGACTCCATCACAAGATAATGGTTGGAATGCGAGTCTTAACGGGTAATCAAGTCTTTACAGGAATAGACAATGTGAATGGAGAGAAAGTTAAGCACAGGTTAAAGAGGTGTGAATTGTCTCAAGCCAAAGAACACACCCGCTAACTCAACAGACTGATCAAGAACTTTGATCAGGACCTTCAGAGCACCCTCCATGCTCTCATCCAACGTACTCCCCGCGTTGGAGATCTCTACTGCCTCCCAAAGATACACAAGGCCAACACACCCGGCCATCCCATTGTATCAGGCAATTGGACCCTGTGTGAGAACCTCTCTGGCTACGTCGAGGGCATCCTGAAACCCATCGTACAAGGAACCCCAGCTTCTGTTGCGACACTACGGACTTCCGACAGAAACTCAGCACCTATGGAGCAGTTGAACCAGGAACATTCCTCGTCACAATGGATGTCTCGGCACTCTACACCAGCATCCCCCACAATGACAGCATTGCTGCAGCTGCCTCAGTACTCAATGCCGACAACTGCCAACCTCCACATGCAACTCCACAACTCATCCGCTTCATCGTGGACCACAACGTCTTCACCTTCAACAAACAGTTCTTCATCCAGACACATGGAACAGCCATGGGGGCCAATTTCGCACCTCAATATGCCAACATCTTCATGCGCAGGTTCGAACAAGACCTCTTCACCGCACAGGACCTTCAACCGATACATCAATGACATTTTCTTCCTTTGGACTCACAGCGAAGGATTACTGAAACAATGACATAATGACATCAACAAGTTCCATCTAACCATCAGACTCATCATGGACTACTCTCCAGAATCAGTTGCATTCTTGGACACATGTATCTCCATCAAGGATGGTCACCTCAGCACTTCACTGTACCGCAAGCCCTTGGATAACATCACGATGTTCTACTTCTCCAGCTTCCACCCTAAACATGTTAAAGAAGCCGTCCCCTACGGACAAGCCCTCCTTAAACACAGGATCTGCTCAGATGAGGAGGATCGCAACAGACACCTACAGATGCTGAAAGATGCTCTTGTAAGAACAGGATATAGTGCTCAACTCATCGATCGACAGTTCCGACACACCACAGCGAAAAACCGCACCGACTTCCTCAGAAGACAAACACGGGACACGACGGACAAAGTGCCCTTTGTCATCCAGTACTTCCCCGGAGCGGAGAAACTATGACATCTTCTTCGGAGCCTTCAACATGTCATCGATGAAGACGAACATCTCGCCAAGGCCATCCCCACACCCCCACTACTTGCCTTCAAACAACCACGCAACCTCAAGCAGACATTGTTCGCAGCATGGTACATCAGCAAGACCATGTAGACACTACGACACCGGATGAATGGACACCGTTTGACAATCACCAGCCAGAAGTGTTCCCTTCCTGTCAGAGAATACTTCAGCGGTCACGGGCATTCAGCCTCCGATCTTCAGGTAAGTGTTCTCCAAGGCAGCGTTCAAGACACATGACAATGCAGAATCGCCAAGCACAAACTGATAGCCAAGTTCTGCACACATGAGGATGGCCTCAACCAGGATCTTGGGTTCATGTCACGCTATCTGTAACCCCCACGACTTGCCTGGGCCTGCAAAATCTCACTAACTGTCCAGGCTTGAGACAATTCACACCTCTTTAACCTGTGCTTAACCCTCTCTCCACTCACATTGCCTGTACCTGTAAAGACTTGATTACCTGTTAAGACTTACATTCCAACCATTATCTTGCAATTGAGTCTGTGTCTATATATGCCCTGTTTGTGAACCCAACTCGCCACTCACTTGATGAAGGAGCAGCGCTCCAAAAGCTCATGCTACCAAATAAACCTGTTGGACTTTAACCTGGTGTTGTGAGACTTCTTACTGTGCTTACCCCAGTCCAACGCCGGCATCTCCACATCATGTGTAAATTGGTTGTGAGCATTGCCCCTCCCCATCCCATTGCAGTTGTGACTACATTTCATTGTGAAGTATTTGTGAATGGCATAAAGTCATGAAAAGCACTATATAAATGCATGTTCTTCCATATTTATAGATCACTGCAGTCAAACTTTTGTTCAGATAATTTCCTCCTTTCTCCAAATCATGAAATAATTTAAAATAGCCTTTAGTGTCTATAAATTAAAAATTGGTCAGTGTTTTCATGAAATAAATATATTCTAAATAAATACATCAGAGGATGCCATGCATTCTTCTGCTTCCTAGATGGTCTAAGCTTTAATTTGAAAAACTAAAACGATAAGTTTTGAAGACTTAACGCTTATTACTTACTGATTCACCACTGATATATGTTCAGCATTCTGCCATCTAGCATTTAAATGAGGATTTTTACTCTTTAGCCTAGTGTCCTATCACTAAAAAGAGCTGGATGGTCACACTAAAAGTATATTGCCCAATTAAAACTCAGGTGCGTGATCTTCTAAATTGACTGTGCATTCATTAGGGCAGCATGTTGACACAATGGTTAGCACTGTTGCATCACAGCACCAGGGAGCTGGGTTCAGTTCCTGCCTCGGGTGATTGTTTGGGATGAGTTTGCATGTTCTGTGTGCATTCCCTCCAGGGGCTCCAGTTTCCTCCCACAGTCTCAAGATGTGCAGGTTTGGCCCATCCCAGTAAGATTTTTTAATTTCTAGTGAGGCAGCTGCACTTCAGCAGGTGTTGGGAATTAGTTCAATGGGAGGCAAGGATAGGTCAGCTGCTTGCTGAGGTGATAGGATGTAACTTCAAGTGGCTGAGGTCCTGTATAAAAATCCACTGATATTAAAGCTTACCCTGTCGTGGTTTTCAGGCCTCCCACTGTTCTCCAAAATGTGAGAAATTTCAGCTTTTATCCTAAAATATTAATCTGTAAACTGCAGCCACAGCAATGGTTGCTAAAGTGAGGCACAACATGGACTGCTTTTTGACTAGCCCTGTAATGAACCACGCTTACAGGCTTTGCCAGGAACACAAAAGATACTTACTAACGAGAAAATATTGTATAGAGGTCAGCAGCCCACCCCTCTGCCTCAATCCCTCCATGTTTTCAGACTGTCTTCAGCCTGAGAGGACTCTATCCACTGGGGTGAATACACATTCTCAGTCCCAATTGGTCCCTCAAACCATGTGACCCTCTTCTGTTGTGTTGCCCTTAAAGGGATAAGCACCACAAACCCACTCCATCTCCATGCTCTTTGAATGGCAGGCACACCCCTTCGGCAATTAAAGCCCCAGTCAGTCAAATAGCAGCTGTTTCCTTTATCTAATCAGGACTGAGTTCACAACTCAAAATTAAACCTCTCTCCTGATTCCCAATTCCAACTGGAAAATCCACCTCTTTTTCTGAAAAAGCCCCTTATTTAATCTTACATTCCTTAAGTGTTAATGCACTAAAACAAATACAAAATCTTTGCCAGTCCTGAGCCACTGAGGTTCCTTTACTCTTATTCTACTGAAGGAAAAAGGAACAAAGTAAGCAGAAATCTGTATTCTGTACAATGGGTTAAAAATTCATTAAGGCTTGTTTTTGGATGCTAGAGTCACAATTTGCAATCTTCCTGCACCCATTACTGTTGAGGCAGGCAGTTTGTAAACTTGGTGCTGCCTCAGTTTTGTAGCTTTGATCCAAATGAGGCCTATATTACTGACAAACTAAGTGTTTAGCAGGGGGATGAGCAGTGTGTGCTGATCGCATATGGTATAACCATCCTGCTCCTCTTAAAGGTAAGCTGCACTCGAGGGAACTGCCACTGGCTGCATGTAGCAGTTGCATAAATACTCCATGAGACTCCTAGGGTCTCTTCTCCACCAGATTACTATTATTGCTGAAATGCTGCTCTGGTGAAAAGGCAGTGGCTCCATAGTTACTAACTTACAGTTCTCCCTCAGGATAACATCACTTGAGCTGCCACCTCTGTTGCTCCATTTAGTATACGTGCTATTGCGTGTTGACCAGACAGCCCAAACAGCTCCCATCTGTTTGGTGCAGTCTGAAGATGGGCCTTCAAGGCCCAGAGCTGCTGTAGGCTGCAAGTCCATCTGCAGTCTCTTCCAGTGAGAGTTTATAGTCTTCCGCTGGCCATACTTCAGTTTCTGGGGTAACTGTTTCGGAGCATCAGGCCAGAGAAGGTGCCAAGGGAATGCACCTTGGTCATTAGTTCATTTTTGCTGGATGGGCTGTTTCATACTAATGTTGTGGCAAAGTTTCTGTTGGTGGATTTGATTGCAGGATTCTGGGCAAGGAAAGATGGAGTATAATGGAGTAATGGTGGTGAAGTGAGGCATCTTAAAGAAACCAAAGTCTTAATAGGTGCTTTATGGGCAGCCCATTTGGTCTAAAGCTACCCAGATGCCTCCTCCCCCAACCCCTCCTCCTCCTCCAGTGCCCCTAGTTGCAGAGCTGCTTCACCTCTCTGTTATGTTGCAGACCCAGAGGCCGGAATTTTACCGGCTCGGAGAATGACATTCTCTGTTGGCCTCGGGCGGGATCGTACAACTTCAGGCGGACGTGCCGGTAAAATTCCATCCTGTGACACTGCAGTTGTGCCTTTATATCTACCAGGTTTTTGTGTGGACAAGTCACCCTGTTCTCCCTGTGAGAATTTAGCAACTTGCCCTATCACCTCCAAAAACACTCCACAGCACTTCCACAAATAACATAGGTTAGTCAAAGTCACCTGCAAATGGATGGCCCACCCTTTCAGTAATGCCAGCAGGATGGAGTAGGGTTTCACTTGCTGCTGAAAATGTGTTCTTTAGTGAATGAGAAGCAAATGCATTTCAGTGGACCTGTGCAATGCCCATTTGGAATATATGTGGTAAGTTGGCCCCAGCACACATCCTGAGTCAAATTTCTCAGCCCAGCTGTTGGGTCACCAACAGGTAGTGCAGTGGTTAGCACTGCTGTCTCACAAGCGCCAAGGACCCCGGTTCGATTCCTGGCTTGGGTCGCTGTCTGTGCGGAGTCTGCATGGGTTTCCTCTGGGTGCTCCAGTTTCCTCCCACAGTCCAAAAGACATGCTGCTTAGGTGCATTAGCCATGCTAAATTATCCCTCAGTGTATCCAAACAGGTGCCAGAGGATGGCGATTAGGGGATTTTCACAGTAACTTCATTGCAGTGTTAATGTAAGCCTACTTGTGACACTGATAAATAAACTTAAAAACTAGTCACTTGGATGATTCCCCATCATATTCTACTGCCTTATATGTATGCGAGGCTTCAGGCTTCTACGCAGATAATGCAGAAACCAATGCCTTTAACACAATAATGTTTACTACAGCACAGAAGTACATTATTGGCCACAAATAACCATAAATCAAGATGAAATTAATCAACTCTTGGAAAGATTTGGGCTGATCAAGAAAAGTTCACATGGTTTTGTGCTTAACATTGATTTTTTTTTAAACAATTTATATTCCATATAATTTAGCATTGGAAGATGTATGTTGGATTGTCATGAAGCATTTGTAAAGGTCCACATAGGATGCTTGTAATGAACATTAGGCACATGGTATTGAGGGCAATATATGATTATGAGGTGACAGGAAATGAGGAGTAAGGGTAAATGTTAGCTTTTTTGGTTAGCATGATATGGTCATGAGGTGCCTTGGGATTTTTGCTGGGACTATTTATATCAGTATTTGGACTAGAGCAAATCAGGAGCAATGTTAAAAACTGCAAGAGGTAGTAAATCTGGGGCACTGCAAATCAAAGAATGCAGCAGAACAATGATAGGTTGGAAGAGTAGGCAGAGGAATGACAGGGACATGTGAAATAGTATACCTAGGGGAAAATATAGTCAAATGTGTACTGTAAATGGTGATCAAGAAATCCAGAAGCACGCATCTTTAAATGTGGGAATGTTAACAGACAAGGCCATACTGAAAGCAAATAGGTTTCAGGGTTTCCATAGGGGAATTAAAGGGTGTAAGAATAAGCCTAACGATTGCAGACCAATCAATTTATTTTCAGCGGTGGGGAAGTTATGAGCAACAATAATTTGGGACAAAATTAATCATTTGGGCAAATGGGAGTTAATTAAGGAGGCTCATGGATTTGTTAAGGGAAAATTGTTCTTAGTTAGTTTGCTGGAGCTTTTTAATAAGGTGACAGAAAGGTTTGATGATGGTGATGCTGTTGATGTGGTGTGCGTGAACATCCAAAAGGTATTTGATATAATAATGCACTGACTTATGAACAAAGTTACAGCTCATGGATACAAAATTAACTAAGCGACGGGAAACCGAGAATAATGGTTTTTCAGACTGGACAAATATTTGTCGTGGAGTTCCCCAAGAGTTAGCATTGGATCCTTTGCTCTTCCTGATATGAAATGAAAGAAATAAAAGTTGGCAAAGTGCCAGAAGCTGCACTCCCTCTTTGAGAGAGAGCACTGACTGGTGGTGCTTCAATCTGAGGGCCATCACACCTCAGGCAAGGGGCAAGGTTGAGAAGGCATGAATAAACTTCAGCTGGTATGGGAATTGAACCCATGCTGTTGCCGTCGCTTTGCATTATAAACTAGCTGTCCAGCAAACTGAGCTAACTGACCCCCTAAGTTAATGACCAAAATCTTGATGAACAGGGAATAATTTTAAAATTTCCAGATGATACAAAGCTTATAAGTATTGTGAAGTAAGAGGAGGGTAGTGTATGACTTCAAAAGAACAGAGACAAGTTGGTGGAATTGGGAGATGAAGTTAACTGTGTTGATGGTTGAAGTTGTTTGTTTTGATAGAAAAACACGGAGAAACTATATCAAATAAAGAGTATAACTCTAAAATGAATGCAGGAGTAGAGAGATTTTGGTATATGTGTACATATCTCATTGAAGTTGGAAGCACAGGTTGAGAGAATGGTTAATAAAATATACAATATCCTCAGATTTATTCACAGGGGCATTGAGTACAAGTGGAAGAAGGTTAGTTAAACTTCAATAAAACACTGGTTTAGCTTCAACATAGGAACAAAGGAGCAGGAGTAGGCCATTTGGCCCCTCAAGTACTCTGCCACTAAATTTGGTCATCCCTTATATTCCACCTCAGTAGCATTCTCCCTGCATTATCTCCGTATCTCTTGATATCTTTGATAACTAGAAATCTATCCATCCCTGTCTTGAATATAATCAATAACAAGTCTCCACCGCCTCTGGGGCAGAGAATTCCAAAGATTCACCACCCTCTGAGTGAAAAAAAACTCTCATTACCTTGGTCCTAAATGGCCGACCTCTTGATTCTGAGGATGTGCCCCCCGATTCCAAACACATCAGTTGAGGAAATATTCTTCCTAAATCTAGCCTGTTGAGCCATGTAAGAACTTTGTATGTCTCAATGAGGGCACCCTTCTTTCTTTTAAACTCCAAAAAATTCAAGTCCAGTCTCCTCAATGTCTCCACATCGGACAAGTCTGCCACCCCAGGAATCAGTCTGGTGAAACCTTGTTGCACTCCCTCTATGGCAATTACATCCATCCTTGGATAAGGAGACAGAAATTGCACACAATACACTAGGTGCAGTCTCCCCAAGGCGCTATAGAACTCCGGTATAGTGGAATATTGCAACCAGTTGAGGGCTCGCCACTTTAGGAAAGATGTGAAAGCATTAGAGAGAGTGCTGAAAATATTAATGGAAATAGTCTCAGAGATGAGACATCTCTATAGATAGATAGATTGGAGAAGTTGGGACCTGATTCCTTGGAGAAGAGAAGGTTGAGAGTACTTTTGATAGAGATGTTCAAACTCATGAACAATTTGGACAGAGTAAAAATGGAGAAACTGTTCCCACTCATGGAAGGATTGAGATTGAGAGAGTGCACATTTAAGATAACTGGCAAAAGAAGAAATGAAGTAATTTTGTCTGCAGCGAGTGGTTCAGATCTGGGATGCGCTACCTGAGAGTGTGTGAAAGGCTAGTTCAATCAAGGCATTCAAGAGGAAATTGGATTCTTATCTGAAAAGGCAGAGTGTGCAGGTCTGTTGGGAGAAGTCAGAGGACTGGCATTCAGTGCATTGCTCATTTGGAGAATTAGGGCAGGCATGATGGGCTGAATGGCTTCCTTCTGCACTGTAACACTCCTGTGATTTTATGAATATAACAGCAAGGATGAGACTTTATATATGTGTGTGTATCTGGACTTGAGTAGGGGGAATGCAATTTTGAAGTTTATAAATGATACAAAATGCAGTGATTAGTGAACAAGGTAATAGCGGACTTCAGGAGTAGACAGGTGAGTGAAATGTGTAGATGCGTAGCAGATGAAATTTAATGTGAGGTGACGCACTTTGGAAGAAACAACATGGAGAGACAGTTTTATAGAATCTCTACAGTGCAGAAGAGGCCATTCAGCCCATCGAATCTGCACCAACTTTCCGACAAAGCATCTTACCCAGACTCTCTATCCCCACAGCCCCACATATTTCCCATGGATAATCCATCTAACCTACACATTTTAGGACACTAAGGGACAATTTGGCATAGCCAGTCCAACTAACCTGCACGTCTTTGGACAGTGGGAGGAAATCAAAGCATCTGGGTATCTGCATACAAACCTTCTGTGATTCATTGAATATAGACACCCAGATCCCTCTGGCCAGACAAATTTTAATCTACTTTCTATTGAGATAATAATTTGCCTTTCTATTTTTTTTTCTGCCAAAATGGACAACCGAACACTTGTATCTTAGAATCTCTACAGGGCAGAAAGCGGCCATTCGGCACATTGAGTCTGCACTGAATCTCTGACAGAGTATCCCACCCAGGCTCTATCCACGTAGCCCCACGTATTTACCCTGCTAATCCCCTTGACATACACATCTTGGGACTCTAAGGGGAAATTCAGTATGGCAAATCGACCTAACCTGCACGTCTTTGTGACTGTGGGAGGAAACCGGAGTACCCAGTTGCACTGAAATAAGAAATTAGTTGGATGGAGTTTACAGAATTTTGAGAGGAGAAATGGTGAAAAATTGTAAGTGGTTCTGCAACAAAGATTCAGGATTATTACTAGAGGAATGAAAAGTAAAGTTAGAAGAATTATATCATTGGGTCATAGTGAGCAATTTTTACACAGCTGTGGTACAGAAAATCAGATGGGGTGTAAAAGTGTCTGCTGGGTATCTATTGGCTGGTTATTATCTGGATTTTTCATCCAGAGAGTTATTACAAAATTGGATGCGTTACCACAAATAGCAATTGAAACAGACTACTGTATGCTACTTAACGCCACTTGAATGATTTAATTATATGTCATTTAAATGGGAATTAGATACATTTCTAATACAGGAAAGGCGATTTGAACAAGAACTCCAGTTGAAGAACCAGCACCATTGAAGTGTGGTGGGCTGAATGGACTCCTTCTATGCTATTCTTAATATGATTTTATGATGAGTAAAACATGTTTTAATCTGTTTTTTTTATACTTTTCCAATTCAATCAAATCAAATCCAATTCAGAGTCTCAACAAGTTGAGACATTTCCGATCCAGGCTGACAAGACAGGGCAGGCGACCAAACCACCCTGTCCTGGGCCCGATCTACATGAGCCAAGCTGATTGGAGAAGGGGGAGGTTCCTCCTCCAAGACTTGGGCTCATTTGCATCTTAGCCAAAAGGCCGAGATGCCGCTTTTAAAAATTGCTTCATATGAAACATATTAATCTGTTTGAATTGTGAAAGTGTGAAAAGTCTAGAGAACCACATGTAAGGAACAGATGGTGACCAGCCTTCATTGAATTTTTAAAAAAAGAGTCTCAAATAATGAATAAAATTGAATATTTTATAACTATTACATAAAGGGAGTTAAACCAGGATTAACCAACACGCAATATCAGCACTGACCTATGTTAACTTTAATTTTCAAGTGTCTGATGTTTCCACTGGCTATAATGAGGAACCTGTTTAGTTCTGCAATACTGCTATCTCTTTCCTTGAGCACCATTATGTAACACACTCAAATCTTATTTACAAAATGTTCTGATACACTGAGCATGTGATGGAAGTTACATTCTGCATAGTTTCTTCTTTGAATAGTGTCATGAAAATTAGTTAATTTGAAGAAATGTGGCAAAGTAGAGCAGGTTCAATAAAGCTTGGGGATAACAGTACGTAAGAAAGTTGAGACATGTCAAATAGAAAGTGTAACATGCTTGGAATGAACAAGCTCTCAATGACTGAAAATGTTCTCGTATCATTTCTGGGTCTGGTGTAAAGATAGAGATTGATTACTCTGATTAGTCAACAATTCCATTGATTTTGTATCACGTGACTACCAGGGTGGTAAAAGATGAACTAGGTGAACTCTTGCCTGTCTTTGCCTTGCAATCCAATGTTCCTATTCTTAAATGAGGGATTAGAGCAAATTCTATGTTACTTTTTCATTTTGCAATTGTCTGCTCTGATTTCAGACAATAGAGTATCCATTTCACCTCAAATTTCTGCCAAAACCTTCCTGTAGCTAGTTACTGGAAGGTGTGCAGAAATTGGCTTTTTCTGCAGTTTTCCTCACAGCGAGAAGATGTGCAAAGACCCAATGGTGGCCTGGATTTTCATCCTCAAGGGATGACAGCCGAGCTGTCTATAAGAATAACAGAACACCTGCACCCCAGAGGAAACATTGTTTGATTGACAACTCAGGCTCTCTGATCTCTGCGGTCAATTTCACAATGCTTGTTTACATAACTTAAATAGTTTCAAGAATTTGTGGTTTGTGTTTTTATTTAAACTTCAAAAGGCAGTTCCATTAGCTTGTCCAGACTCTCTTCTTTCAAGCACAAAGAAAAGTGATCAAAAGATTACATTTTGCAAAGCTTATTTTTATCCATAGCACTTTATACTGTAATCTTTATTGATTCTAGAAAGTGCACAGTGGATCAATGTGCAAGGACATGTCAGAGATTGGCAGAGGGGGCATGAGGAGAAGTGGAGGTGGGTGAAAGGGAAGAACTTGGCATAAGGGACCCAAGAGTTGTGTGGAAAGGCAGAGCTTAACCTAGGGGCATGAGGAGACATAGGAGGTGGGTAGAAGGGCTGAACTTAGAAAGGGGGCTCTGCCCCAGTTTCCTATCCTTTTGTATTTGTGAAATTAGTTCCCTGGATCCAAATCATTCAGCTTCACACTATTTTTATCAATCTCATTCTAAAGTCACAGCATTAAAAATGAACCATTTAAAAGGTTTGCTTTGAATGTCCCTGGTAACATATTCCACAAATGTATTGCTCTTTGTGAATAAAGAAACTTTCTTTGCTCCCCTCATTCCTAACTTTGTCAACTTTAAATTGTATGGTCTCGTATTTGAAAAATCAAGGCCAAAATCACATTTCCTACAACTCCACAACACAGCGCTTTGGGATAAATACAGGAATCGCTGGAAATAGTCAGTAAGTCTGGCAGCATCCGTAGAGAGAGAAACAGAGTTAATATTTTGAGTCAAATATAATACTACTTCCAAACTGAAGAAACTGCATTGTTAAGAATGTCAATTGAAAGGGGGCGGCACGGGGGCACTGCTGCCTCACAGCACCAGGGTTCAATTCCGGCCTCGGTTCACTATCTGTGTATCATTCTCCCTGTTTCTGTGTGCGTTTCCTCTGGATGCTCTGGTTTCCTCTCACAGTCCAAAGATGTGCGGGTTAGGTTGATTGGCCATGCTAAATTGACCCCAGTGTCAGGGGATTAGCAGGGTAAATATGTGGGGCTACAGGAATAGGGCCTGGATGGGATTGTGGTTGGTGCGGACTCGATGGGCTGAATGGCCTCCTTCTGCACTGTAGAGATTCTATGATTCTATGACTAATCTTGGATAGGCTCTATTTTGTGATATAGTGATGTAATTAGGTACATCCACTTGTTTAAAAACACAAAATTATTTTGCTTGTGAAATAGTTTATTAGCAGTATGGCTTCACTAGGTGAATCACGATTGGTAATTTATTGCTAAAGGCTTGGTCAACTGCCTTCCTGTGTGGAAGCATTGAGCTTTTTATTGTGTTGTATCACAGTGCCATTAACAATGCTTACAGACATGCTTTAAATACTGTAATGATTTTCTTAATTTGTAACAATTAGTTTGTCTGAACTGCTGAAGAAATTGGCCCTTATCCCATCCAGGACTTCTTTAAATATCAACCCTATAAACGCAGTGGAGACTTGGTAGAAGTAGCCTCAGTAGGAAACCAGGGAACTATTATGACATTTTAGGGCTTTTCCTTCATTTGTCCCTTGATGGTGCATCTGTTTAGAAATGTAATTACCTTAAGTGACATTAGCCACAACAGGTTTCTCAGCCTGGCTCCAGTGAGCTGGAAAGGATTCTTAAATGTTATGCAAAATTAGGAAAAAAATTGCTTCTTGAATATATAAAAACAGGAAATATTAAGTATTTTATCAGTCGTGCAAGCTGAATACATTTGAGGTCTAAATAGAAATAATATATTTAGTTATATCACCAATTTGCTCCACAGAGAGCCAGCACCTTCGCAATCCACCTTCAGCCCACCATCATGTTTAGTTCATCTAAATCTGCAGCCCTATTCTATCCCATCCATCCATTACCTCCATACTTGCTGACTTACATTGGCTCCCAGTGCTTCAGATTTAAAATTCTCATTGCGATGTTTAAATCCCTTTGTGTCTTTGCCCCAGCATGGTCCTGTGAACTCCTCCAGACTGGTAAACCTCTGAGAGCAATGCATTCCCTAAACTTTGATCTCTTGTATGTCCCCATTGTCAGCCAGTTAGCTACCACATTCTGGAATTCCTCCCTTAAATCTCTTCATGTCTCCTTTGAGACACTGAAATATCACAGTGCCGTAACCATTCATTCCATATGATTCTATTCTGTACTTCCTAAAGCCATCTACCACAATCTTTTTAACCACCTCACCTAGTCTCTCTTCCTTTAATCTTGGCTCATTTCAATCTGGTATTGTGTCTTTAGATGTGTTTCTGCAATAAATATGAATGCGGTTGTTGTTCCACAGAATAAGTAATAGATAACAGCAAGCCTGTTTTTTAAAAAAAATTGAAGATTGTAGCTGGGAAAGGAACTGAAAAGAGGTAGGGAGTTGCACAGTTTTAAGATCGTGGTAAAGAATGAGCAGAGGTGGTCATGCGATGAGTTCTGATTTCAGTGGAGTGCTGTAGGGCCCACTGCTGCACGCTCCCTCTGACTGCATTTACCCCCCCCCCCCCGCCCCTTGCAGAGCACCCCCCTTGCAGAGATAGCCCCTTGATCACCACACATTTTGCAGAACTCCCCCTCACAGAGCTCCCTCTGCATAAACCCCCCATCATTGTGCATGGCACTCCCCCATCCATCACAGCCCCACCCCCACTCAGGCTCCACCCCCATTTAGGCCCCAACACTTTGGCAGTACCACTGGCACATTTATGGAGCCCAACTGAACACTGCCAGGGTTCCAGGTGGACACTGGTAGGCTGGCTCTGCCCAATGGGCACTTCCCAGCTTTGCCCCAGACCTCCCAGAAGCTGTAATGGCCTCCAATTCCCCCTGGCATGGCAATGGAGCTGTTGTGGTCCTTGCTGCCATGACGTTTCACCAGGAAGGTGGGAAGCATCTGTTCCGAACCAAGTGCATTTAAGTTTAGTCAGTTTTATTCAAATAGGCTTCACACCCTTTCTGTGTGTGAAGCCATTCTCACCAGTAAAATGGGGCCGGGAAGATAGTGTGAGAGGCCAAACATCCGATTCATGCCGTGTGCGACTGATTGACTGGCATGGCGAGCCGGTAAGATCGCATCCTTATTCTCTAGATACAAAATAAAGAAAATGGGTCCAATGATGCTGGGTTTCTGTCCCCTTTACATTTCCCAGATATTCCCAAGGCTTCTTTTGACCAAAGTGGACCATTTGCGACTTAAGCATAGAAATCCCATGTATTGAGACAGTGGGAATGTTGCAACATTTCCCTCATTTCAATTTCCTGTGTCTTCGCTTGTTGGAGTTCCTTGATAGTAGTTGGCCAGCTCAGCTCTAGAAGGGCTTAGGAATCTTTGGAACCCGCCAGATTTTAGGGCAAACAATTTGGGCATAGGCTTTCTCGCTTCTGTGCAGCCAGAAGACCCTGAGGGCAGTGGCTAATACAGCTGCTGTAGGCTAATACAGCTGCTGTAGGCATTACAGGCTCGGTCCAACAGTTGATGTTCTTCACTTACTTCATGTGGTTATGGTACTGTTTGAAACTGGAAACGCCAGCAGGTCTGGGCCTGGTAAGACAAGAATGCATGTGTGTGTGCCCATGTTGGTAGGTGTGAAGCTTCAAAGAGACTAGTAACACTTAGACTGCAGAAAATGATACTGAGAAAATGTGAATATTAGATTAAGAGAAATCACCCAAATGGATCTGAATTGCCTTAGAAATATTAGAAGCAGAAAAAGCAAAAACCTTGTAATGTAACAATTAAAAGAAAAAAAAGTGTAACCATTTTACTGAGAAATGACAGAAAATTGTGCTAATATTTTCATCATTTATTCCCATTAAACAGTTAAATTGCCAGGTATAAGAACATACATTGATCCTCATACCTACGAAGACCCAAGTCAAGCTGTTCATGAATTTGCCAAGGAAATAGATGCTTCATGCATTACTATTGAAAGAGTCATTGGTGCAGGTAGGTTAGATGATAAGAATCCTTGTTACCATGTTAGGTTCTGTGCAGCCGCAGTAAATTGAGCGACCTAACATCTTTCTCATTCAAGGTGAATTTGGCGAGGTATGCAGTGGCCGTTTGAAGTTGCCCGGAAAGAGAGAATTCCCAGTGGCCATCAAAACCCTAAAAGCTGGTTATACAGAGAAGCAGCGCAGAGATTTCCTTGGTGAAGCAAGCATAATGGGGCAATTTGACCATCCCAACATCATCCACCTTGAAGGGGTGGTCACTAAAAGTACGTAACTTTCGACATGTTGTCTACCAAATAAATAAGACAGACACGGAACTGTGAAATTGCAAATTGTAAGGCTATTACCATATCTAGAAATGTAAATCATACATCATTATTTTTAAAATCTATTTGGATTCAGAACTTTGACAACAACTCTGTTCCTCGCTTCTATTGTAGTCTGTTACCTGTGCTATAGTCAACACAAAAGTACAGTTGACATGAGTTTTCATGTAAAAATATTTTGGAAAATTAATTACTTTAAAAACACTTGCTTGAATGCAACATACATGTAACACAGGCTGCATTTTAAACAATACAAAACAGTATGTTCCATTTTAATGATATTCCATGTTGGTTTGCCATATATAACTCACACAATTACACTTTTTTGTAATCTACCATTCATTTTGAAGCCTAATCAAACAAATAGAGATACAATTCCCACCAATTGATTATCTATTAATGTACAGTTATAGTGACTTCTCCCTTGCTTCCGAGGACAACATCTCACTCCCAGTCAAGTTTCTTTAGTCTTTGACATTAGTGACATTGTGTCCATAGAACCATAGAAAACCATAGAAAATTACAGCTCAGAAACAGGCCTTTTGGCCCTTCTTGTCTGTGCCGAACCATTTTTTGCCTAGTCCCACTGACCTGCACTTGGACCATATCCCTCCACACCCCTCTCATCCATGAACCCGTCCAAGTTTTTCTTAAATGTTAAAAGTGACCCCGCATTTACCACTTTATCCGGCAGCTCATTCCACACTCCCACCACTCTCTGCGTGAAGAAGCCCCCCCTAATATTCCCTTTAAACTTTTCTCCTTTCACCCTTAACCCATGCCCTCTGGTTTTTTTCTCCCCTTGCCTCAGCGGAAAAAGCCCGCTTGCATTCACTCTATCTATACCCATCAAAATCTTATACACCTCTATCAAATCTCCCCTCAATCTTCTACGCTCCAGGGAATAAAGTCCCAACCTATTCAATCTCTCTCTGTAACTCAGCTTCTCAAGTCCCGGCAACATCCTTGTGAACCTTCTCTGCACTCTTTCAATCTTATTTACATCCTTCCTGTAACTAGGTGACCAAAACTGTTCACAGTACTCCAAATTCAGCCTCACCAATGCCTTATATAACCTTACCATAATACTCCAACTTTTATACTCGATACTCCGATTTATAAAGGCCAATGTACCAAAGGCACTCTTTACGACCCTATCCACCTGTGACGTCACTTTTAGGGAATTCTGTACCTGTATTCCCAGATCCCTCTGTTCAACTGCACTCTTCAGAGTCGTACCATTTACCCTGTCCGTTCTACTTTGTCCTTCCAATGTGCAATATCTCACACTTGTCTGCGTTAAATTCCATTTGCCATTTTTTAGCCCATTTTTCTAGTTGGTCCAAATCCCTCTGCAAGCTTTGAAAACCTTCCTCACTGTCCACTACACCTCCAATCTTTGTATCATCAGCAAACTTGCTGATCCAATTTACCACATTATCATCCAGATCATTGATATAGATAACAAACAACAATGGACCCAACACCGATCCCTGCGGCACACCACTAGTCACAGTGTCATAATGCTGATCGGATGAAATAATCTATTTTCTATTCATACAGTAGTCTTATCATTGTTGTGCTATGAACATATTTTCTGCTACCAACGTGAGGTAGCTACGGTAACAGAGATATAAACGAGAAGAGAAAGGCATGCAATAGATGTACATTTATTAAGTAGCTCTCGTGAACTGAATTGTTTTCCTTAAGTGCCTACAAACTATTCTGTTCTATGTTCAAATCTTACATTCGTGTACAGTTCCTGTGCAACTTTACCATTAGAAATTGTTGTATCAACATTGATAATCGCAACTACCTATGTAAACCTGTCACACTATAGTTACACTCTCCACCAGCAGGGTCTCAGTTTTACATCTCCTTGCTCCTGACACTGTACCTAAGATAAACTCTTATGTTCCAACTTTGATTTGATTATTATTGTCACATGCATTAGTATACAGTGAAAAGTATTGTTTCTTGCACGCTATACAAACAAAACATACCGTTTATAGAGAAGGAAAGGAGAGAGTGCAGAATGTAGTGTTAGAGTCATAGCTAAGATATAGAAGAAGATCAACATAATGCGAGGTAGGCCCATTCTAAAGTCTGATGGCGGCAGGAGAGAAGCTGTTCTTGAGTCAGTTGGTACGTGTCCTCAGACTTTTGTACCTTTTCCCTAACAGGAGAAGGTGGAAGAGAGTATGTATGGGATGCGTGGGATCCTTAATTATGCTGACTGCTTTTCCAAGGCAGCGGGAAGTGTAAACAGTGTCAATGGGTGGGAGGCTGGTTTGAGTGATGGATTCTGCTTCGTTCACAACCCTTTGTAGTTTTTTGTGGTCTTGGACAGCAGGAGCCATACCAAGCTGTGATACAGCCAGAAAGATAGCTTTCTATGGTGCATCTGTAAAAGTTGGTGACAGTCATAGTGGACATGCCAAATTTCCTGTCAATTCATCCATTTTTCTCTGTTCCCCAAGATGTCATACATTTTGCTATTTAATTATTGGTAATGTAAAAATAACGACAGAACATATGACCTCAAAATGGGAAGTAAATTACTGTCCCAGGTTCAATTAACCCCATTCCTATAATTCTGCTTCACCTGAAGGCTACGTTTCAACTCATGTGAAATGTCATTGGGGAATTGACTAGTATGTACTTCATATTTGTCTCATTAATCTGAGAAAAAATTAGCTTAATTAATTTTTCATTTACTGGGAACATGAATGGTATTGTTTTTAGAGTGAAATATAGGAGTAGGGTATAAAGGCCACTCACCAGAAGCACTAGTTCAAATGTAAATCTGCCATTTTTATTCTTGGGATGATCATAAGGCCCATGTGGCCCAACTATTTGAGGGTTGAGTGCATTAAAGGTGAATCAGGTTGTGTGAAATTTCAATCATATCTAAGTAATTTGTATAAGTGAAGTAAGTTTCTTTCCCTGAAGGTGGCCCAGTGGCACGGTGGTTAGCACTGCTGCATCACAGTGCCAGGGACCTGAGTTCAATTCTGGCCTTGGGTAACTGTCTGTGAGGAGTTTGCACATTCTCTCCATGTCTGCGTGGGTTTCCTCCAGGTGCACCGGTTTCCTCCTACAGTCCAAAGATGTGCAGATTAGGTTGATTGGCTATGTGAAATTTCCCCTTTGTGTCTCAAGATGTACAAGTTAAATACGTGGGGTTACGGGGATAGGACCTGGTTAAGATAGTCTGCCGGAGAGTTGGTGCAGACTTGATGGAGCAAGTGGCCTCCTTCTGCACTGTACCACATGGTCCTTTCCTAGTGTCATTCTCCAATTTATGGATTAAATTACACAACTTGTCATTGTGGCATTAGGAATCTCTCTGAGTTGCTACTTCAGTCATGATGTGGAGCTGCCGGCGTTGGACTGGGATAAACACAGTAAGAAGTTTAACAACACCAGGTTAAAGTCCAACAGGTTTATTTGGTAGCAAAAGCCACACAAGCTTTCGGAGCCTTAAGCCCCTTCTTCAGGTGAGGGGAATTCTGTTCACAAACAGGGCATATAAAGACACAAACTCAATTTACATGAATAATGGTTGGAATGCGAATACTTACAGCTAATATTCGGGTAAGTGTTCTCCAAGGCGGCCTTCACGACACACGACGGTGCAGAGTCGCTGAGCAGAAACTGATAGCCAAGTTCCGCACACATGAGGACGGCCTCAACTGGGATATTGGGTTCATGTCACACTATTTGTAATCCCCACAGCTTGTCTGGACCTGCAGAGTCCCACTGGCTGTCCTGTCTGGAGACAATACACATCGCTTTAGCCTGTCTTGATGCTCTCTCCACTCACATTGTTTGTATCTTAAAGACTTGATTAGCTGTAAGTATTCGCATTCCAACCATTATTCATGTAAATTGAGTTTGTGCCTTTATATGCCCTGTTTGTGAACAGAATTCCCACTCACCTGAAGAAGGGGCTTAAGGCTCTGAAAGCTTGTGTGGCTTTTGCTACCAAATAAACCTGTTGGACTTTAACCTGGTGTTGTTAAACTTCTTACTGTTGCTACTTCAGTGCCATAACCACTGGGCTACTCTATGCTCATTGACCTAAACGTTAATACTGTAATGAAGTTACACTCTGCAATCCAATCACATAAACCAATTCTCAAATAATCTGGGGAAAGGATAATTCACTTCCTAAAGTATTCATTTGCCTCCTGTTGCAAACGCAAATAAAGTAGATGAGAGCAGAACGGATGAATGGTCTTCAATTGTACCAACAAAATTAAATTAAAGAAAACAATGCAAACAGCACAGTCCTTAAATTCACAAAATGTTTATTGATTTAATGCAAAGTGATTAGAAACCTATGGGATAATCTGAATGAACTGATGGATTTTTAAAAAAAATAAGGGATAAAACGTAAATATTGTTATTGATCAACTTGGCTGCATTACTGTTTTGGGGATGTCATTCCTTTGCATGCAATTATAGGGCTGATTCTCAATCTGATGTTCCCAGTGGGGAGCATCACTCACAGGAAGCGAACCTTGGGAACTGTAGTTTTCTATCAATGGAAAACATGCTGCAATTTCTTAGCTTTTGCTCCTACAACCACATTTTCTATGTGTCAAATGTTTCTGTAGCAACTTTAATATATTTCTTATATATATTTTAAGGTAAACCAGTAATGATAGTGACTGAATATATGGAGAATGGCTCTCTTGATACATTTTTAAAGGTGAGTTTTTCACATTTCAGAAATTAAGTAGTCAGTCAATTGGCAATTTAATGTTTTATTTGTTTCCTTATGAATTATTAATAGAGAGAAACTGATATCGTTTCATAATGTATAAATGGTTTTAAATTTTAAGAACCTATGCAGTTAACCTCTGAGTTAATGTTCCTAACATGTAGCCTTGCTTGCCAAGATAGTAGATCGAGCATTGAAGCACTATGGTCAGCACACCCAATTCACAGCTTTCCAACTTTACTGATCCTTAACATGAATAACCCGACTAATGGACTGGCCGCGTTGATCTCTGGGTCCAATTGTCCATTCTTCCCTCCGACTGTGAACCTCTCCATACCGGATGCCATTTTGTTCAATCTATCCCAGTTTTAGAATGTATATTGAAATTGCATCAGAATGAAAAGAAAATGTTTAGTAAAAGAATTGGATCATTGATACAATGGTAATGGTTTCTATTTTTGTTAAGGTAATTCATGATGTTAAATGAAATGAAGCCACTAATTGAAAACACTGTAATTATTTCAAATCAAATCTTAAAAGCAGACTAATGGGTGATGTCAAGTGTGCACTGGCAGAAGAAAACTCATTGGTGCATCTTGGAAAATCACAAGCATCCCATAATTTCCATCCATTCCAAATCAATGCCTGACAAGGAGCAATTCCTCTGCACCACCAGTCCGTAGGCATACATGATATTGCTGGAGATACTCTGGTGATGATTAGATAGGTAAGGCTGAAACCATGTGAGGGCAGTCCCACTAACATGGATGATGGCCTGGAGGTGTTGAGGATGGACAGAGTGGTCCACTGTATCAAAGGTTGCAGAGAGGTTGAGAAGAGCAGGGTAGGATCGTGCACCGCATTGAAAGTCAGAGGAATGTGACACCTAAAAGGAATTTAGAGCAGATCACTGCACTTTGACAATTTTTCTAAGTTCTGCTGGAAAGTTGAGGCAGGCCCCTCTTCAGTAAAGGTGTCCCAAAAAATGGGCAGAGAAGAGAAATTGATTTGTCTACCTTGTCTGGCCTACATGACTATGGTTGATCTTTAACAGCATAGAATAGAAATGAAAGGAGAGTGCTTGTTTCAATGGATAAATAATAATTAGTACTGGTATAAGTTTGGTTGAGAAATGTGCAGGTTTGAATTGTGGAGGAAGGATGCTAGGTTGAGGTGGAAGGAGGATAGAGAGAAGAGCTGGTATTAAATAGAAGGATTGGAGGAGGAGAGAATGCCTGTGCAGGGTATGAATTGGTTGGGGTAGCGTGTCCCTGAGAGCTGAGACAAAGCAGAGATTAGAAGTGGCAAAATGAGCATTGAAGTAATGTTTCAGTCTGATTGACCTGTTGAAAATCCAACTGTCACTTTGTTTTTTCCTTTCTTTAGATTGAAAATCAATTCATTATGAAGGAGAAAGTATTTCAAATTGTACCACTATTCATGTCAAGTCCTAATTTCTCCAGAGCAGCCCATCTCCAGAGCCCCTGCACTCCCTTCCCCCAAAAGGAAATGGTCTGCTCATTTTGTGCTTTCAACATTTGGATTTTCTCTGCAAGGTTTTCGTGTCAATTTGTTTTATCCTCCAATGTGAAAGAATGTTGGGTATGCCTGCAGCTGAAACTACAAAGTCATGTTTTGATGTGGTTGTTAAATCAGGACTGTTCTTCTGGTATCTGTTTATTGGGGTCTCTGATAACTTTTTTGAAGCACGTAGTGAGCTATTGCTAGTTCTCCGGGTTTGTATGCTTGTATATTGAAAAGCTAAAATCATTGTTGGTGGGAACTTTACACTGCATGTCCTGTTTCCTGCCAGCAGGAAGGGAAAAACACATAGCCGGAATCCTGTCCCTATAAATGAGGAAACTGCAACTGACAATGGCGCTTATATATACATATATATCGAAAAATAAGAACTGCAACTTTAATTGGTTGAAGTGATATTACTGGTGACTTTAAGTTGTCTCTCAACCCATTTCATCCCCAATAATGAAAAATCAAGGCCTGGTGGTAGCCTGGACAATGTTCTTTTGTGGTTAGCTAGCTTGGAATTTAATACCTTCCTCAAAAAATGATGAAGTTTTGCTTATGTTGATGCAAGGATTTTTATACTTCAAAACCAAAAGTCTTGTGATTTATGTTCGTGCTTCCTGACCAGAGTGAAAAAGCACGGCACTAATCTTATAAATTAACCAGATTGAATTTCATTCTGTTCTTTAAAATGTCACTGAATTTTGCCCGTGCCCTATTTAATTCCTTCCAGCAAGCTCTTCCCACTCCCCACAGTCCACAATACCCCCTGACCAAAAGTACATGCAGACAACCAGCTTCTGCGGGTGCACCTCTACTCTTAATAATTTAGATGATGTTAAGAAATGAAAACGTAACATATCTTTATGGGAGTGCTTTATTCGATGTTTTAATAGAGACATTGCCGAATTTAAAACGGACCTCTTTCTTCAAAGTCGCATCTCAATGTATTTACAATTAAAAATAATTCAGTCTAGTCTTTGCTCATTCTTTTATGAAAATACTATTTAATAGTAAAGATACCAAATTATCAATTCTTTAACTCTCCTTTAGAAAAATGATGGCCAGTTTACAGTAATCCAGCTAGTGGGAATGCTGAGAGGAATTGCCTCCGGAATGAGGTATCTTTCAGACATGGGTTACGTCCACCGAGATCTGGCTGCTCGAAATATCTTAGTCAACAGTAACCTGGTCAGTAAGGTTTCTGATTTTGGCCTTTCCCGGGTACTTGAGGATGACCCAGAAGCTGCTTATACGACAAGGGTATGTTAAACTATATTTGTTCTATGTTGTCTTTGTTTGTAGATTGGATAATAAGTAATATAATGCAGGTTGCAACAGTATAAAGAACTGTTTCAGACCTTAGGTGGAGCTTGCATCACAAAAGAGTTTGGAAAATTAAAGTGGTACATCAACAGGCAAATCACGTTTTTCAAAGAACAAAGAAAATTACAGCATAGGAACAGGCCCTTCGGCCCTTCAAGCCTACACCAACCATGCTGCCCGACTGAACTAAAACCCCCTATCCTTCCAGGGATCATATCCCTCTATTCCCATCCTATTCATGTATTTGTGCGGACGCCCCTTAAAACTCACTATCGTATCTGCTTCCACTACCTCCCCCGGCAGCGAGTTCCAAGCACCCACCACCCTCTGTGTAAAATAAACTTGATGTGGAGATGCCGGCGTTGGACTGGGGTAAACACAGTAAGAAGTTTAACAACACCAGGTTAAAGTCCAACAGGTTTATTTGGTAGCAAAAGCCACACAAGCTTTCGAGGCTCTGAGCCCCTTCTTCAGGTGAGTGGGAATTCTGTTCACAAACAGAACTTATAAGACACAGACTCAATTTACATGAATAATGGTTGGAATGCGAATACTTACAACTAATCCAGTCTTTAAGAAACAAAACAATGGGAGTGGAGAGAGCATCAAGACAGGCTAAAAAGATGTGTATTGTCTCCAGACAAGACAGCCAGTGAAACTCTGCAGGTCCACGCAACTGTGGGAGTTACAAATAGTGTGACATAAATTCTGATTCTAGGATCGCATGATAAAGACTCAGGAGGAAAAAAGCAGAAATATTTATGTGAAATAGTGTGACATAAACCCAATATCCCGGTTGAGGCCGTCCTTGTGTGTGCGGAACCTGGCTATCAGTTTCTGCTCCGCGACTCTGCGCTGTCGTGTGTCGCGAAGGCCGCCTTGGAGAACGCTTACCCGAATATCAGAGGCCGAATGCCCGTGACCGCTGAAGTGCTCCCCAACAGGAAGAGAACAGTCTTGCCTGGTGATTGTCGAGCGGTGTTCATTCATCCGTTGTCGCAGCGTCTGCATAGTTTCCCCAATGTACCATGCCTCGGGACATCCTTTCTTGCAGCGTATCAGGTAGACAACGTTGGCCGAGTTGCAAGAGTACTCTTGCAACTCGGCCAACGTTGTCTACCTGATACGCTGCAAGAAAGGATGTCCCGAGGCATGGTACATTGGGGAAACTATGCAGACGCTGCGACAACGGATGAATGAACACCGCTCGACAATCACCAGGCAAGACTGTTCTCTTCCTGTTGGGGAGCACTTCAGCGGTCACGGGCATTCGGCCTCTGATATTCGGGTAAGCGTTCTCCAAGGCGGCCTTCGCGACACACGACAGCGCAGAGTCGCGGAGCAGAAACTGATAGCCAGGTTCCGCACACACAAGGACGGCCTCAACCGGGATATTGGGTTTATGTCACACTATTTCACATAAATATTTCTGCTTTTTTCCTCCTGAGTCTTTATCATGCGATCCTAGAATCAGAATTTATGTCACACTATTTGTAACTCCCACAGTTGCGTGGACCTGCAGAGTTTCACTGGCTGTCTTGTCTGGAGACAATACACATCTTTTTAGCCTGTCTTGATGCTCTCTCCACTCCCATTGTTTTGTTTCTTAAAGACTGGATTAGTTGTAAGTATTCGCATTCCAACCATTATTCATGTAAATTGAGTCTGTGTCTTATAAGTTCTGTTTGTGAACAGAATTCCCACTCACCTGAAGAAGGGGCTCAGAGCCTCGAAAGCTTGTGTGGCTTTTGCTACCAAATAAACCTGTTGGACTTTAACCTGGTGTTGTTAAACTTCTTACTAAAATAAACTTGCCTCGCACATCTCCTTTAAAACTTGCCTCTCGTACCTTAAACCTATGCCCCTGAGTAATTGACTCTTCCACCCTGGGAAAAAGTTTCTGACTATCCACTCTGTCCATGTCCTCATAACCTTGTAGACTTCTATCAGGTCGCCCCCTCAACCTCCGTCATTCCACTGAGAACAAACCAACTTTCTCCAACCTCTCCTCATAGCTAACGCCCTCCATGCCAGGCAACATCCTGGTAAATCTTTTCTTTACCCTCTCCAAAGCCTCCACATTCTTCTGGTCGTGTGGCAACCAGAATTGAACACTATATTCAAAGTGCGACCAAACTAAGGTTCTATAAAGCTGCAATGTGACTTGCCAATTTTTAAACTCAATGCCCCAGCCGATGAAGGCAAGCATGCCGTCTGCCTTCTTGACTACCTTCTCCACTTGCATTGCCACTTTCAGTGACCTGTGTACCTGTACACCCAGATCCCTTTGCCTATCAATACTCTTAAGGGTTCTGCCATTTACTGTATATTTCCTGTCTGTATTAGACCTCCAAAATGCATTACCTCACATTTGTCCGGATTAAACGCCATCTGCCATCTCTCCGCCCAAGTCTCCAACCGATCTATGTCCTGCTGTATCCTCTGATGCTCCTCATCGTTATCCGCAAATCCACCAACCTTTGTGTCGTCTGCAAACTTACTAATGAAACCAGTTACATTTTCCTCCAAATCATTTATATATATTACAAACAACAAAGATCTCAGCACTGATCCCTGAGGAACACCACCTGTCACAGCCCTCCATTCAGAAGTGCACCCTTCCACTGCTACCCTCTGTCTTCTTTGACCGAGCCAGTTTTGTATCCACCTTGCCACTCAGCTCTGTTCCAATCCGACTTCACCTTCTACACCAGTCTGCCATGAGGGACCTTGTCAAAGGCCTTACTGAAGTCCATGTAGACAACATCCACTGCCGTATCCTCATCAATCATCTTCGTCACTTCCTCAAAAAACTCAATCAAGTTAGTGGGACACGACCGCCCCTTCACAAAACCATATTGATAAAATTAGTTCAGGACATTGGGCGGGATTTTACGGCCCCGCTCGTCCCAAAACCATAAAATCCCACCCGAGGTCAGCAGACCTTTTCATGTTCCACCCCAGTAAAATTCCGGCCATTGACTCTGGCAGAGTGTAGGTGAAGAGAAAAAACCGAGAACTTTGCTGCTTGTACTCCTTGTTGACTTTTTTGGATTAAGGTCACCTGCAGTAACTTATATATTCCTCATATGGGTGTAAAGTTACTGGCTGTGGTTTTTCTTTATCCATTCTCTGAATGTGGGCATCGCTAGTAAGAGCAGCATTTAATGTGCATTTGTAATTGCCCTTGAGAAGGTGGTAGTGGACCATCTTCTTGAAACACTGCAGTCCATGTGGTAAAGGTATCTCCACAGTGCTATAAGGGAAGGAGTTCCAAGACTTGGGCCCAGCAATGATAAAGGAATGATAAAGATGGAGTTAACCTTTGGTGCTCAATAGTTAACTGAAACTTCTCATGTTTCATAATATAATGCTGCTTGAGAATTGGGGAAAATTAAAATTTTGCACGTGAAAACAACAACTTGCATTGATATTGTGTCTACAATTCCAAAAGTCTTTAAGGCACCTCTCAGGATATTATCAAACAAAAATTTGACATTGATCCACATAAATTGATATTAGGCCAGGTCACTAAATGGTTGGTTAAAAGAATAGATGACTTACTGGGAGAGAGGCCAGTAGAGAACAGAGAGATTTAGGGAGGAAATTCCATTGCATTGGGCCCAAGCAGTTGAAGACATCGTGAGCAATGGTGAGGTGATTAAAATGGGGAATGCACAGGAGGCCAGTCTTGGAGAACCATAGAAATCTTGAAGAATTGCAGGGCCTGAGGAGGTTTCAGAGATCAAGGGAGCAAAGCCAGAACTTTGACAAAGGGTCATCTGGACTCGAAATGTCAGCTCTTTTCTCTCCTCACTGATGCTGCCAGACCTGCTGAGATTTTCCAGCATTTTCTCTTTTGGTTTCAGATTCCAGCATCCGCAGTAATTTGCTTTTATTTTAGCAAAGCCATGATAATATTTGAGTCCAAGAATGAGAATTTTAAACTGAAATGTTGTCAGGCCAGGAACGTGTGCGTAGGATTTGGTGCGAGTTAGGATACAAACAGCTAGGTTTTGGATGAGCTTCACATTTATAGAGCACAGAAGGTGACAGGAACATAAAAGCACAAACCTAACTTGCCCTTGAGACCTTATTTATGGATTAGCATCCTAGTCCTTCAAGAATTTCACTTAGAAAGTTGTGGCCACTAATTATAGAACTTGCCAGAATCGACAGGGTTTAAATATGTATACACATTTGATCCAGTCATTTTCTTCTTTATAGAGATGAGCTGACATTATCATAGTAACAATGCACTTTGGCTATTCAATCAAACCAAGCCACAATTAAGTCTCTGCAGGCTCAGAATTTGTCCTGGATTTCATGTCTATCCCCATCTTCTACAAAAATGTAATTCCGCTGATATTTGTTCATATGTGATTGTGATCAAGGTATATTTTCATTCTTTAAATTTACATTGAGCCTGGGATTAAACTGCACTGCTATTCATGCCAACACTCTGCTATCTCCAACCTTTAATGTTTCTGCACCCTTTAATGCTTTGTTGCTCCAACACAAATATCACAAGATGGTCTCAGTGGATGCTACAATATCTCTCATTTATTTCCTCAATTAACCAGGGATTTAATTGTTCTCAAGGATCTTTATTTAAAAAAAATTCCAAAATCATCTTATTGAAATTAAAATGGAATAGTGCACTGCTGAACAAAGGGGCTTCATAAATGTGTATATATATATATATATATATATGGGGTCAATTAAAGTTATCAGGAGACATTTTGCCGATTTTCTAGCACTTTTGGCTTCAGGGATGTTTCAAGTGTCTGTAGTTGTAATCTCAAGGGATGTCACGTTTTGCAACATAGGAAGATTTCTGGCTATCTCCCTGCAGCTAACAGGCTGCAGTGAGAGCAATGGAAAGCTCATGTGACAGTGTCAGGGCCTCTTGAGATGTTTGCGGTCAACAGTCTTGAGAAGATTGGGTTGAACCCCATGATTGGAAGAACCCAACTACAGTAACTAGATGGCTGTTGGGAAACTAGCACAACTGGCTTTCTTTGGTGCCAAGTTAAGCATTGGTTATTCG